>NW_024424230.1:35285274-35532022 GCF_017311325.1 Ursus maritimus
GGAGGGAGGGAGGGAGGGAGGGAGGGAGTTATACCGATAGCTTTCAGAATCATTCTTTAAAGTGTCAGCTCTGGACCCACCCCAAACCTACCGAGTCAGAAACACGAGGACCCAGTGGGGAATGTGAGCTTCTGACAAGCGCTCCCAGTAACAACCCAAGTTGGAAAAAAAATTTTTTCCCAGGAAATAAATTGGCCTCTTTGGTTTGGGGCGACTTCCTGCTGAAATGCAGGCCCTCTTAGTGTGGTCTTTGCCTTACCAAATGAAAGAGAGTGTCAAAAATTTAATGTGAAGTAGGTTTTTCTTAATAACCAGGAGGAGATGTGAGGTAAAAATCAGCCAAGTTAGCTCAGTCACTAACCAGTTACTAGGAAGTGATAAAACTTGAGGTAAGCGTCAGCTTTTGCTCTAGAGCGTCTTTATCACCTTACTCTGTAATCCAGGTCTTCTAAAAAACTCCTGGTATGGACTGTGGACTCCGGGAAACAAACTGAGGGTTATAGAAGGGGGGGGATGTGGTAACAGGGGGATGGGTATTAAGTAGGGCATGTGTGGTGATGAGCACTGGGTGTTGTACGCAACTAATGAATCGCTGAACACTACATCAAAAACTAATAGTGTACTATATGTTGGCTAATTGAACATAATAAAAAAGAGAAATGTTAAAAAAAAAAAAAACTAAAAATAAAATAAAAGTAAAATAAACGTCTCAGTATTGAAGTTCCTGAAGGCGATGCCAGGCCCCGCCTTGCAGCAGGGATGTCATAACTTACCCCTCAGAATGTAGTTCTGATAATTCTGGTCTGCCTCAGCTCCCACCTTGATCAAACACGTCAGACCTTCAGCCACCACAAATTCGTGCACCAAATCCTTGTCATCCTGGCAGGAAAGGAGGGAGAAAAAAAGACTTCAAATACTGTCCTAGTCCTTCCTCCATCCATACTGTTAAAACTATAGACGAGCCTTTGAAGCCAGACTGACCCTCTCAAGACTGTTCTGCTCTATTCAAATGAGGCATCTAGAACTGTTGCCAGAGGAATTTTACAACCAGTCTCCACATTGTTGGTTGCCAAAACCAATTATTGCCTTCTGGGCAATCTAATAAAGATAAAGCAAATGAATCCCCTGTCAGGAATATTTACAGTGTTCTGTTATTCATTCTTCCAAAATCACCAGGCTCCGTGCCCTCACAGGTCCCCAGGGACTGGCCACATGAAGCTTGCTGGCTTTTAGCAACAGGAAATGTTCGATTGCAGCACAGACCATCAAGTGCAGGATTCAAAGCCACTCGTGTGTTCCAAAAGACAGTCCTTAAGTTCAGTGGTTACAAGGGTCTTGCAAATGGTATCTCGGTGAGGAAGCAGTTGCTCTAGCTCCCAGGAGCTCCTGCTCGCAGGGCAAGCCGGGAAGCAGAGCGCACAACGGGCTGTGCGTTGGGGGCAGCCACCTGACCCCGCAAAGGGGCCACTCTGGCAAGCCAGCAGACTCAGGTCACAGAAGACAGGACGTGGAAGGAATCTCGGGGACCATCTAATTTAGCGGTGGTTCTCAAAGAGCGGTGTCCAGACTCACAGGCGGCATGAGCGTCACCTAGGCACTTGATAGAAATGCAAATACCCCAACTGACTACCTCGGAAACTCCACCCTGAGGCTCAGCAATGGGTCTTAACGCATCCTCCAGGTGACTCAGAGGTGCTCAGGATGGTTCCCAGCCCTGACTCCTTCACATTAGGACTATCCGGGGAGCTTTAAAAAGGAGTAGAAAGCAGGACCCTACCCAGATTTAATCAGAATTTTTAGGGTTGGGGCTCTGGCTCTGTTCTTAAATTCCCCAGGAAATCCTAAAGGGCAGCCAGTTCAAGGACCATTGACATAAGCCTACCTTCTCTTTACAGATAAAGATGCAAAACTTTGGCTGAGATCACCTCTGTCCAGCCAGCCCCATCATTTTCTGGAGTACCAAGTTCTACAGAGCTCTATGAGAGGGATTTTTCCACTACTATTTCAGGAGATTTCCTCAATTGAACAGTGCCTGGTCTCAAATGCAGCTAGCCTAAGACTGGAATATTCATCTTCAATTATAACAACAGAGAAAGAAAAAAAACCCTCAGTGATGTAAATAGTAGAAAGCTTAATGGAATAATGAGGGGTTATTATTATAGAAATGGTCAGCAACCATAGTTTATTTCCAAAAAAGAAAAAAATAATTTAGACAAACGAGCGTAATTCTCCTGTCCCTCTGTGAAATCAGCCCCTCATTTTGATTTTATGGCATTTTCCAATTATATGGATGGAGGACTTGAGCTTAGATGTGGGCAGGCCAGGCGAAGGCTCCCCCTTTGAACCAAGAAAACACTCTCAACGTTCAGAGGGCACTGGGGGGAGGGGGGACTGATGCTTGTGCCCTGAAGGTAATGAAAGACAGCTGTGTTAACTCAGACTTTAAGATAATCATGGCTTTGGAAGAGAAAATGGGACAATATCATGAGTTTTTGGAAAATTACTTTACACTCATATGTATAAAGGAAATAAAAATAATTCTCCCTCCATCCATATCCTTTTCCACCAGCATATGTGAAAAGTGAACATTTAGATGAGCTCATGTCTAGTCAGAAAGTTTTTCCAAGCATGTAACAAATGTTTATTACTTTAACTAAAACTAGATTCACACATGACTTCATGGTGAAAAAGTGAGAACAAGCTCTCAAGAAACCACTCAAGCTAATCACTAATATTAATACAGCAGAGAGTTGGCTGCCCGGCAAAGGCATTTGGAAAAAACATGGACAGGGGAGACAGTGTTTATAAAAATTCAGAACCATAACTAAAATTTATGTACATATGTAGATAAGGCACTTAAGTAATAGACATTTGTGGATAATAAATTGTGGAGAATGTCTTACAAATTGGCAATGGCTGAGATTTTGAACACGTATCCTGAAATACTTAGGCACTAATAAATGATTTTGAAAACATTGGTTTCCGACTAGAATGAAATCAAAATGTTCACACCAACTGATTAGAGATGATCCCTGCATTTCAGAATTTTCTACACTAGCCATACTTTAACCTGTGGTTTTTTTTTTTTAATGTCTATTAGTCAAGGAATATTCAACTCAATGCAAAAGACCAAGGACTTTGTATTTTACACCCTTATGTTCTAAGTTTTCCAGAAAGAACCCCTGCATGTAGAAAACACAAGATGATGAAAATGCAGACTGTGGGTGTGGGAGAAGGCGATCCAAGCCCCAGACAGCTTGCAGCCTGTGTAATCCATTCAACACCCAATGATGCCTGCCCTGGTTTGAGCTGTTCGGTGCCCGCGTGTGTGGTCTCACAAACAGATTATACACTGCTGGTAGCAAGCACCTTCTTCCTTGCCTACATAATGCCAGCAAAGGCTGCTCAAAAATACCAGTTTGATGAATACATGGGAGCAACAACATCCCTGAGAATTCAGATTTAACACTACAGAAAAAGAACTCGGTGAAGGAATGTGCAACAAAAACCCCAAACATGTTTATTTTTAAATTTTTTCACCTTGGAAAACTTTAACCATATACAAAAGAAGACAGAACAATTTAGTGAACCCCAGGTGCCAATCAATTCATACCAATCCTGTTTCTTCTATCACCCCATATTAATTTGTCTGCTGCCATATTAATTTGAAGCGAATTCCAGACATCACATCATTTAATCCATAAATACTCCAATATCCATCTCCAAAATACAGAAACTCTTTTTAAAATTATGTACTCATAATAAAAAACTAATACTTTATTCTTAAATGTCCAATCAGTGAACAAAATTCCAACTGCTTCATAAATACAGTTTTGTGTTGTGTGTGTTTTTGTGTGTTTTTTTGTTTTTCTACATTTTGTACCAGGATCCAAGTAAGATCCACATGTGGATTTAAAGGTCTTTTAATTCACTTTTTTCCCCTTTAAATGTATGTGTTAAAGAAACTGGGTCATTTGTCCTGTAGAGTAGCCTACAGGCTGGATTCTGTTGACTGCACCAGTGGGCTGTAGATTAACATGCACCTCTGTCCTAGATCATTTATAAATTGCTTACTGCATATGGAGGCATGATGAGATCCAGGGTTGATTTGTTGGCTTGACCACATCGTCAATGGTAACGTGAATTGCCATGGGGAGCCACATACAATCTGGCTGTATCTCCTTTCCACCATGTCAGCAAGTCTTGATGCTCAATGCCTAGATCCCTTCGCTTAGAGTTGCAAAACTGTGATACTTTAATTCTATTACTCCTCCTTACTTATAAGCTACAAGATTATGACAAACAATACTTCCCCCCTCAACTACTATTTGATTATCCTCAAGTTCACAGAGAAAACTTATGATTTTTGCTGCAATTGTAAAACTGCTAGAAGAAAACATAGGCAGTCATTATTTTGACACCAGCCCTAGAAACATTTTTCTAGACATTTCCTAAGGCAAGGGAAACAAAAGCAAAATTAAACTATTGCAGCTACACCAAAATAAAAAGGTTTTGCGCGGTGAAGGAAACCAAAAAGGCAACCTACTAACTGGAGAAGATATTTGCAAATGATATACCCAATAAGGGGTTAATTTTCAAAATATATAAAGAACATATACAACTCAACACCAAAAAAACAAATAATCCAATTCAGAGCTGAGGACCTAAATAGACATTTTTCCAAAGGAAACATCCAGATGGCCAACGGACACATGAAAAGATGCTCAACATCATTCATCATCAGGGAAATGCAAATTAAAACTATAATGAGTTAGCACCTTACACCTGTCAGACCAGCTAAACTCAAAAACATAAGTTGTAAATAACAAGGGTTGGTGAGGATGTGGAGAAAAAGGAACCCTCATGCACTGTGAGTAGAAATGCAAATTTGTATAGCCACTGTGGAAAACAGTAGGGAGGTTCCTCAAAAAATTAAAAATAGAATTACTATATGATCCAGTAATTCCACTATGGGGTATTTACCCAAAGAAAATGAAAATACTAATTACAAAAGATATATACACTCCATGTTTATTGAAGCATTATTTACAATAGTGAAGATATGGAAGCAACCCATGTGTCCATCCACTGACGAATAAAAAAGATGCAGCGTGTACACACACACACACACACACACACACAGTGAAGTATTACTCAGCCATAAAAAAGAATGAGACCTTGCCATTTACAGCAACATGGATGGACCTAGAGGATAGAATTCTAAGTGAAAAAGACAAATACCATATGATTTCATTCATTCTGTCTTAAATAAATAAAATCTTTTTAAAAATAAATTCAGGAACACAGAGTTTTTAACTTAACCTCTTCTACCTTTTTTTAAAAGGATTTTTATTTACTTGATATATATACAGAGAGAGAGTGTGCAGAAGCAGGGGGAGCAGCAGGCAGAGGGAGTGAGAGAAGCAGCTGAGCAGGGAGCCCAATTTGGGGCTCAATCCCGGGACCCTGGGATTGTGAAATGAGCCAAAGGCAGACGCTTAACCGACTGAGTCACCCAGGTGCCCTTCTTCTACCTTTCTATCTTCTTTCTCCCACACACCAAGAATCCTAATCCTCAAGAACTCTAAGAATGACAAAGTTAGAACACACACACCAGTCTCAGAATAGCAATACAACACCAGCAGCAGCAACAAGATGATTATAAATAGTTGGTTGTGTGTGTGGTTTCTTTTTGTTCTTAGAGTAGATTTACTCAACGTACACAAACCACAATGTTTTAAAGTCACTTGGAATAAGTAACACTTCCCTGGTCAGTTTGGCCACCAGCTGGACACTCCATGAGGTGAACACGGGTTTTGGAAGAAGTCAAAACTGAACAGAAACAGCAAGAGGCTGAGGGACTCTGGGTTAGGGCGAGGAGTGGCAGGAGCATGGCCCTCTGGTGGCACAATGAGAGTCCAGCCCAAGTGCAGCTGGGGAGCTGAGTTAAAAAGAAGGAGGTCATCGAAGGTAAACAAGTTTTATTTTGTTCAGCTAAGGAACAGGGAAATACAGATGGAAATTACTCAGAAACAGGAAAGACTGAAGACATAGGCATCTTCTAGACTATCCAACTCACCTAGTTCATTCACTCATTGCTTAAGCAGCCCCAGACATGCGCTGGGCTCCAAAGACCCAGCGATGAAATCCAGGGAGCTCGCATACAGCCAGACTCAGACAAGTGGCCTGTAGTATCTTAAGTTCTATACTAGAGAGAAGCACAGAGAACTTCAGAGATATTTGAAGGGACTAAGAGGAGTCACTTAGGGAGAGGGACCAAAGTAGGAGGGGATACCAGGAGAGGTCAGAGAGCAGATGTGGGGTGGCAACACATTCTGGCATAGAAGCAATAGGTCCAGGGGCAAAGGTGCAGAGAAGAGTGTGGCTTGCTCCCAGAATGCAACCATGAGTAGAATTTAGGATGCAGCCAAGGGCAGAGAAGTGGGCAGTAGAGGCCAAATCCACAGGGCTTCCATGTTATACTGAGAAATTCAGATGTAATCCAGAAGGCTCCATGGAACCAGCAAGAGAACGATTTCCTCAAACCCCTCTGGTAGGAAGTTAAAGAACAGACTGAGATGGAGAGAACCAAAAGCAGGCAGTGCCCAAGGACAGCTGTTGTGATTTTTCCAGAACAAACAGCCTGAACCAAGGCAGACCCCAACCCTCAAGGTATCATGAGGGGCAATGATACAGTAGGTTCACAACCATAATTGTCAGGAGAGCCAAGAGGACTCATGTCCAGAAATGCTAACATTGAGAAGAGACTCAGCTTGGGGAGAAGGGAAGGGCATGGTTGAACAAGTTTAAGGACCAGTGGGATGAGAATGTTCAGATGGGATGGATTTTTGGCCTTTTTGCCAATCCCCTCCCAGGAAGACATCCACGAGGGGGACCGCCACTCTACTAGAACTATCACTGAAACGAAAATTTTTTAAAAATACGGATAAGACAGGAATTGAAGAGAAGTAGACTATACACTAGAGTCCAGAATCATTACAGAAGGAACAACGAACCTATACAGACACCAGTTCTTGCAAGTTCCATCCTGATTCTGCCCAGGCAGCAGCCTCTTCCTCTTCCCCTGGCATGCTCGCTCTCTCTCTCCCCTCTGCAGTCTCGCATGAGAGGCTTGGAGCTTGTCTGCCCTCCCATCCTAGGCTCGTGACTTCCTCAGGGCAGGGATAGAGGGAAGGCTTAGGAGAAAAGGATAAAACAGACCCTGAAAAAGGGACACACACATGTGCACAAGGGATGTGTCCTTAGCAGCATGGTTTATACAACAGCCAACACCTGCCAATAGAAGAAGGAACAAGGTCCCTTGTGCTGTATTCGTACACTAGAACACTCCGAGCAACACCAGTCAGTCATGCCCACCGCTAGCCCACTGTAGTAAATAAGCTGGACTATGACACATGCAGCAGAACATATCTGGAGTCAGCAGAAGAAAAACACAGATACTGTCGGGGACTCTTCACCATCAGCACGGAAACACACATGCGCACGACCATCAATTGAGAGGGGACCTGGGGTAGGGAGAGGATGGTTGGAATGAGGGAGAAAACGTGACCTCAATTATAACTGTGGTAGGTTTGTCTTTTTAAAAGTCTGAGGTAAATATGGGAAAACATGATTTGATAAAGTTGTCATTACTTCTTAATGTCTGAAATATTTGATGCTGTAAAAATATTCTCAACTGAGATGTTGACCTCATTGACATTTTAATCCAAGGAAACCTTTCTTCCTGTAATCAGTGAGAGTAGAAACATGTCTGTATCTAATTCCATAAGCAATGCAAAAACAGGACCTAAGAGCATTTTTTCTTCTTTTTTACCTGAAATATCTGCTTCAGGGAGAAAAGGGCCCTTCTTAAATCTCGCCCACTGGAGTTGTACAGTTTTTCTGAAACAAAAAAAAACATAACATATAGAATTAATTAAACTGACTCAATGAATGGTAAAAACATAGCATGTGAACAATGAACAGAACTTCCACTGGAGAGGTGAGTAGACTGAATGCTTCAAAGATACAGCCCTCATGTCAGACAGTGCAGAGAACAGTCTGGGCTGCTACAGGTGGCCGGAAGAGAGGGTGAGAGGGTTGTGGAGAACAAGGCCCCATGTGCACCCTCAGCCCCCACCCTCCCTCTCTCCAGACTTGACTCCCAGCTGTTTGTAGACCATCGCACTTGATGGCCAACTATATCCAGAAAATTAACAGAGCCGAGATGGAACTCATCCTCCCACCTCCCTCCTTCCTTGCCTCACAGCCTCTGCACCACCATGCTTTCTGCAGCTGGGCTCCGCTTTGAGGCACATCCTTTTCTCCTGGGATCTAATGGTCACCTTGAGAGACCCAAGGGCAGCACAGGGACTTTAAGGACTAGATTCCTTAGTGATGGCCATCTAAACAGCCTTAGCTCTGGGTCTACCTGGGCTCTCACTCATGTTCAAGGATGGGCCTGGCCCTAAGCAAGCACATGAAGGAGCCCTGTGTTGGTCTTCTCTGGCTCAAGACCCAGGCCAACCCCTACAACTCCCAGTGTTCTGTTACTCACATTTAACATGTACCAGTTAGGCCAGGCCTAGTGAATAAGGAGGTGACCTTGACCTAGGACCCATCCTCCAGGGGTCACAATGTAGTAGGGAGACAAATGAATATGCCAAAATTACTAGTTAGCCAGCAGAGGAGAGCTACAAAGTGCTGAGGGCACAGGAGGGAGGGAGAAACCAGTTATTCCAGGGTACGTAGAATGCCTGGGAGCACGGACCCAGCTCAACTTCACACAACTCAAGCTTGGCCCTGACCCAGGTGACTCAGGGGTCACGTTAGGTTCCTAACATCAGGTACCAGACTGACCCAATAAAACTCATCCAACACATATTTCCTGAGCACCTGCCAGGAACTGTTGTAGGCAGAAGGTAGTGAAGAGTGGAGCAAAGACTAAGCAGTCAGAAAGCCTACATTTCAAAGCCAGTGTCACCACCTACTTGCTATACGACCTTGAACAAAGTAGTTTACCTTTCTAAGTCTTGGATCCCCAGTCTACAAAATAAGACCATGCAACAATAGATTTAGAGGAAGATAGTTTTTGTGTTAAACACTGAAATGATGCAGGGTGATGCCAAATTATTTAAAACGTTAAAGAATAAAGCAGTCAAAAGCAGTATTATGCTGGAGGCCAGCCTCTC
The DNA here is from genome assembly GCF_017311325.1 of Ursus maritimus. Lineage (NCBI taxonomy): Eukaryota > Metazoa > Chordata > Mammalia > Carnivora > Ursidae > Ursus > Ursus maritimus. Next base: position 35,294,466 of record NW_024424230.1, read on the forward strand.
TGAGCTTCAATTCCAGCATACGGGGGGCAATGCGCAGACCCACATTCTCTGCTTATGTCACAGACTTGAGTGGAAGGGCATGGAACACATAGGTGTATAAGAGTTGGCAGAAGTCTGGTCATAAGAAGAATATGCCTGCTTACACAGTAACTCTGGAAGGGAACAGGCTCCCACCTTCGATTTAAAAGGCTGTAGGGGATGTGGGGTTCAGCTTTTGCATGGCGGTAGCTTCCCCCAAAGGCCTCCTTACAGACATCTTGCCCTCTTCCCATGAACTCTCCACACCAAGGCCAGAAGGGGTGGGTCAAAATGACCACCTGATGATATTACTTCTCCCATTTAAACCCTTCATGGTTACCACTGCCTGCACTGAGAATGAAATCCAAAATCCTCTGCATGACCCGTCAAGCCCTTGGTCATGTAGCCCTGGCCCCCTCCCTGTGTTGCAGACACTCTGGTCTCCTCTAGGAAACTGGGCAGGTCAGGTTCCTCCAGACTCAAAACCTACGAAAACACCCAGAAAGGGGCAGAGGCTAGATTGTGTCAGTTTGGGGGTCTAGGGGGTGGTGTCGGACCCCAAGGCCTTCTTGCTATTTGACCGCTATGGATCCGCCACCTCTAAACAACGTGCAGGACACGATCGCTTACTGATTATGGAGAGTTTTGATTAAGACAGAAGGCATCGCCTTCCTAAAAACAAGCATCTGAGAAAACTCCAGAGAAGTCAGCCTTCCCTAAAATGAACATCTTGTTTATCACAGACCCTAAGACACGAGGCCCAGATAGCTTTCAAGCAGACCTCTAAGGTGTGTGCATGGCCACAAAACACACAATAAATAAACGGAGTGAACTGCATCACCCCTGGGTCAGTTTCGGCAGCTAACCTCTCAGACTGCTCAAATCCCAAGAATAGAAATTTTGATTTTTGCCAGTACCACTTCTAATAAATAAAGATAAATCTATCAGATGCAAGCATGGGGATATAAGCCCTGAAGAAAAGGGGCAGATTTATCCTACCCAGGAAGAGCATCGAAAGAGAGGGTCAATTCCAAGTATGTCTTCATAAGGGAATAAGACTTGCAGACTTTTCTTGCAGATGTGCCACTAGAGGACAAGCAGAAATAGGTCTTAAGTGAATTTACAATATCACAGAGTTGGTTATTGATGATCTGCCCTAGCTTCTTATTGATGTGAATGAAAATTATGGTTGTGTTCAGATTGTTAAGGTTTTTGTACTCCGTATTCTACTCAAAATCAGTTTTTTAGCTGAGAATAACTTAACATATTGTTGAGGATATTTTACATCTATATTCACGAGGAATACTGCTCTGTGTTTTTTTTTTTTAAGATTTTATTTATTCGACAGAGATAGAGGCAGCCAGTGAGAGAGGGAGCACAAGCAGGGGGAGTGGGAGAGGAAGAAGCAGGCTCATAGCGGAAGAGCCTGATGTGGGGCTCGATCCCATAACGCCGGGATTACACCCTGAGCCGAAGGCAGACGCTTAACCGCTGTGCCACCCAGGAACCCTGATCTGTGGTTTTGTTTCCTTTTCATGGTATTGATGTTGTGGCAATACTGATTCTCATGAGTTGGGAGTATTGCCTCCTCTTCTACTTTCAGCACAAGTCTGTGTACACTTGGTATTATACATTCCTTATGTTGGGCAGAATTCTTCAGTGAAGCCATCTGGGGCAGGAGTTCTCTACATTGGAAGGTTTATCAACTATGAATTCAGTTTCTTCAATTAACATAGGGCTATATCTGATTATTTCTTCTTGAATGAGCTTTGATGATTTGCATCTTTCAAGGAATTTTTCCAATTCATCTAAGTTGTTAAGTGCATGGGCATCGGGTTGTTCATAATATTCCCCATCACCATTTTATTGACTCTAGCAATCTCCTCTTTTACCCCTGTTACTGGTGATCCCTTTTCTCTACTTAGTCTGGCTAGCGATACATCAATTTTATTTATCTTTTCAAAGAATCAGCTTTTGATTTCATTGTTCTTCCCATTTCTTTCCTGTCTTTATAATTTTCTTCCTTCCACTTGCTTTTGGCTAAATTTGCTCTTTTTTCCTACTTTCTTAAGGTGGAAATTTAACAATTGATAGAAACCTTTCTTCTTTTCTAAGTGTTGAATGCTACAAATATCTCCCCAAGCACTGCTTTGGCTGCATTCGCACAATTTGCTATCTTGTGTTTTCGTTTTCATTCAAAAACTGAGTGAATGCTGAATTCAAAAGGGAATAAATCCTGTGATTTTGTTTTTGACCTATGGTTTATTTAGAAGTATACTGTTTAACTTCCAAATATTTGGGAATTTTCCACATATCTGTTATCAATTTCTAATTTCATTCCTTTCTGATGAGAACATAATCTTTTTAATACATCATTTTAAGTTTATTAATGTTTATTTTATCGCCCAGAATATGGTTAATCATGGAACATCTCATATACACTTGAAAAGAGTATGTATTCTGCTGTTACTAGGTAGACTGTTCTAGAAATATCCACTAGGTCAAACTGAGTGGTAGTGTTTTCAGGTCTTCTATATTTTCATGAGTTTCTGTAGGTCACTATGAGAGGAGTATTGAAACTTCCAACTATGACAGTGAATTTGTCTATTTCTCCTTGCACCTGTATGAGTATTTGCTTTAGGTACACTTTGCCTTTCTCTTGTTATGGGCACTCACATTTAGGATTGCTATGGTTTCTAAGTGAATTGACCTTTTATCACTATATGATGTCTTTCTTCATCCCTGACAATATTCCTTGTTTAAAGTCTACATTTCTAATATTAATATGGTCACTTTTGGCTAGTATTTGCATGGCATAGTTTCTTGTAGTTATAGTTGCAACTTGTTTTTATCCAGTCTGACACTAGCTTTTAATGGACATGCATTCATCATATTTTTAACCTCTAGGAGGACATCACAAATGATTCTTCAGTGACACTGAAACAAAAGATCTCAGGGAGGCCTGATGGGGCCACTTACCCTTTGATGAGAAACATCCTTGCACAAATGCCAAAAACATCTTTGAGTGGTGCCAAAACACTCTCCCCCTCCTTTTTTTGCCAAGTCTCTTTTAATTAAAACAAAATTTCTATTTTTTTTTAAATGTTTTTTGAGAGAGCTAGGGAAAGAGAATCCTAAGCAGACTCCATGCCTAGGACAGAAGCCAACTTGGGGCTCAATCTCAGGACCCTGAGATCATGACCTGAACCAAAACCAAGAGCCAGAGGATTAACTGACTGAGCCACCAGGAGCCCCTATAATTTCCATTTGAAAAGTACTATTTCAATTGTCCTTAATTTAAAGACTGTTTATAGTTATTCATTTAAATAATTATTCTAAACAAAGCTGAATAACGAAATAGTAATGTTCCCAAATAATTCTTTCATGTAAGAGAATTATCACTACAAAATTCAGAGAAAGATTCACATATTTTAATGTAGTTTTTTACTATCAAAACTCAAAAGATCAGCTTTCCTATTTAAGAATATTACCTATTTTAGCTTAAATGTCCTTTAAAAGGCAAAGTTTTTTATTCTATCTGTTAAAAGCACTAGGTGATGTCTAGATCAGGAATCTTTCCAGTCTCAAACCTGTTAAGTTGTAGCTTTTTCTTTTTTTTTAAACCCTTCATAAAAGCAATTAGCAGTGAAGCTTCATTTTTATAGACAAAGATATCCTCGCCCAAAGTACTATAAATCTTTTTTTCCTCCACAATCGACATTTTTTAGAATGTCATGCATTGGTCTCTGTAACATATGAAAGCAACACTGAAGTTATCACCATTGTGGTTGAAATTAAAATGACTTTTATTCAAAGAGACATTTCTCTAAAGTACTCAGTTTTTTAAAGATTTATTTATTTATTTTAGAGAGAGTGTGCACGCAGGGGCAGGGGAGAGGGCAGAGGGAGAGAGAGAGACTCTCAGACTCCCCACTGAGCACAGAGCGCAACGTGGGGCTTCATCTCAAGACACTGAGATCATGACCTGAGCTGAAAGCAAGAGTTGGACACTCAGCTGACTGAGCCACCCAGGTGCCCCTATTTTTTGATAAGAGCATTGACATTATCTTTCTTAAAGAACCAAAATCATGGTATAAAATGAAATCACAGCACTTAATTAAAACAAAATTATTATTTTTTAAACATAGTGGTACTGATAGCGTCTATACCCAACCTGACCTGTTCTGTTGGTTCTCCACATACATTTTAGGAGATACCACTGTTCACCTAGAGGACAAAAAAGGATTAGGAACCAAACATGTTTGTAAATGACACAGAAGCATACATTGGAGATATTCCAAGCTTGGTTCCAGACCAGTGCAATAAAGTATCACAACAATGCCAGTCAAATGCATTTTTGGTTTCCCAGCGCATATGAAAGTTATGTTGACACTATACTGTAATCTAGTAAGTGTGCAATAGCATTATGTCTAAAAAACAGTACACATATCTTCATTTAAAAATACTTTATTGATTAAAAAAATGCTAACCCCCTGAGCTTTCAGCGAGTAGTAATCTCTGATCGCAAATCACCATGACAAATATAATAATGAAGAAGTTTGAAATATTGTGAGAATTACCAAAATATGACAGGGACACAGTCAGCAAACGCTTTTGGAAAAATGGCACTAATAGACTTGCTTGACGCAGGGTTGCCATAAAACTTCAACCTGTAAAAAACGCAGTTGCTGCAAAGCGCAATCAAGAGCACTAAAATGAGTATAGTTTGCCGGTATGATGTGTCACTGTGGGAAGCACAGTCCCTGCTGGTAGAGGAGGAGCCCGCAGACATTTCATCACATCAGGTGTCATGCTCGAACCAGTGACTACTGATGGCCTTTGGTGTCGTTCATGAGCAGCCCCCACAGGCCAAAGGAGAAGCACTTTCCCACAGCCCAAGCCCCAGCTTCCTTGACACAGGGCTAACCATGCCATGGGAGGGGTGGTCTGGAGCCTTCGGTGCTGGGGACGCTCCAGAGTTCAGGAAACAGAGTGTTCTATCTGTAGCACATCCAGGCCTCACCATACAGAAAGTCAGACTCACCACGGCTGTGCAGGCCTCCCCTTCGGGTTAGATGGGACTATAAAGGACTCCCCTAGGAATAGGGCTGGCCTGGCAGCTTCCTGAGGCGATACCGGACATGGCTCTTGGATGCATCCCCTATTAAAGCAATCACTCCTCCTTTAGAAGCAGCCCATCTATGCAGAGCTCAGGTGTGATTCGCAGTCCTGGGTTACATGAGCGCATGCAAGACTTCCTTAGGGAAGGACGACTGAGCCCCATGGGGCTCCCTTGTTCTGCCCTCAGTATCCGCAGCCTCTGCTCTCTGTGTGGGTCCTCATGTGTGCAGATCCAGGTGCACCTTGGGCTTCAGCCTGTGGGTGACGAAGTAGAGCATGGGGGTCCTCTGATTCTCCAAATATACCCAATACACTGCAGACTGTTCTCATGGGTCCCGAGTCCCAAGGGAGGGAATTCCATATGTCCCTACTGCCTGAAACTCAGGCAATGCAGAAGAAAGACGCCGCCAAATGTAGAGCAGGGAGAGAGGCCCAAAGCCCACCCTGTGCCAGCAAGAGGGCAGCTCCAGAGGCTTCTCCCGTATGCAAAGGAACTCACAAAGGCTCTCCCTTTTCCTCTTTGTCCACCTACATTGTAAACACATGCCAAGGAGCATGCAGCCTCTACCGGGGGATGGTGAACGAGAAGACAGATCCTGCCACGCCAGGCTCCATGTAAAGCCCTAATTCAGAGCACCGGGGAGTAAGATGCCTACGTGACCAAGATGTGAAATGTGGGCCCCTTCCTGGCAAATATCAAAAAAAACCCCACAGCATCTCAACCCAAAGCTGATTCCTACGAGTAAAGGGCAGGGCTGGGCTCAGGTTGGAGTCCAGAAGATTTGCCATTCTCCCAAAGCCTGGAGATGGCCAGGTGGGAGGTATGCAAAGAGAAGCCTGCCTCCCACCAGCACAGCCCCAAGGGTGGGACAGTAGCTCTCGAGAGCTCAGGTGGCAGAAAGTCCCAGGGAAGATGCAGTGCTTGTCCCAACAGCTGTGGGGAGCTATGGGGGGGGGGGGTGTGGGTCAAGCACAGCCTGTGGTTGGCCAGTAAGTGAACGTATGAATGTATCCTCGAACCTCCTTCCAAACTGAATCTACCGAGGGCGCAGTCCTATGTACAGCACTAGCCTTTGGCTGAAAGGTCATTAGGAGCCTGCATTTGGTGGGGAAAGGAGACAGAACGAGAACATCATTTGTTAAAGTCTTTATAACTGCCCCCATCTTTTCTTTCCATGGTTCTTGCCTTTTAAAATGAAACACGTTCCTAAGAGATACAATGAAAGTATTACACTTTAAACCAGCTTATAATGATGAGCAGAGGGCAAACTAATTAAAGGCCATTCAGGACCATTCCTGTTCCGTCCTTGGGAAGGAAACCCACATGGCCCGCCCACACGAGCGCCGAAAGGCACAGCCTCAGCAGTCCTGTGTTTCCTGCTCAGCCAAGAGCACAGTGATGAAAACCTTGGGTGGGGAAAGCAGACCTGAACATTAGAATGAAACGGTGGGAAAATTAGAACCAATTTACATTTAGTGAAAAACGTGGAGGGGAGGAACCCAGGGCATCTGTGAGCGTGCCGAGGCAGTGGGAGAATGAAAGATACATCCAGAACTTCATGCTTCAGACCCATAAAAATCACTGACTTCAAGGCTAATAATTTCAGCACATCCTTCTCTCACCAACCGCCCGACACACGAAGCAAGCACTCTGTGCGAATACTTGGACCGGGACCCTGGAGACCCCCCTCTGCACAGAGGAGGCCATAACTTTCCTTTAACCCTCGGGCTGCCACAAGAGACATCACACAGAGATTTATTCACAAAGTGTCCACACCTACATTTAAAAATCTGTTGGCACTGGCTACAGAGAATGCAGCCGTCATGATTTTTCAGATGGAGCAGGGAGACGTGAGCTCGTCCTTTGCCAGGCATTAGTGCGTGCTGTTCGCTCTTTACACTCACCCATCAGAGAGCTGGTGAAGAACAGCTCTGAGATGGGGCAGAAATCGCTGGCCAGGCTTAGGTGATGCTCCGCCCCCCAGCCGGGAACTCTGCAGTCCCAGGCTCCTGTCAGCACCGAGTCAAAGGGATTCCACTCTGGACATTCTCCCCATGAATTTGAATGAGCCACTGACACACTGATGACCAGCAAGTACAACCCACTTCAACCTGCAACTGTTGCTTCGTTAGGACATGTTGATATTTTAAAGACATCCACCAAAGTGGCCCAGTAGAAAATTTTGCAGTGAAAAAACCACTTGGTCGGTTTTAAAAAATCACTCTTCCCAACAATGTTTAATTAAGTGCTTTAGAGTCATGGTTTCACTTATAAATTATATACAGGTCATCACAAATGTTCACATCAGACGGTATGGGTACTTCCTGTGGGCCTCCAGACCATTCCACGGACCACGGGTGAGCAGCCTGGTGGAACTCAGCATCTTCAGTTTACAGGTAAAGAAACTAAGACCCTAGCGCTGGAATCACGGGCCCGAAGAAGTGGGGGAGAGTGACTGAAAATGGCTAGCAGAAATGCAAACTGGCTGTTATGTTCTGTTCATACAATAAAAATGAAGTGGGCCACTGAAACCCGCTCACATCCTAACCAGAACATTCATGTCACCATGTTAATTCAGAGACAAATCACACATGTACAAAAGCAAGGGCTTGTGTTCTGGAGGTGGGCTCTGAAAAGTACCTGGGGGATGGTGGGGAGTAGGGATTCATGAGGGTACCCCCGCCCCCCATTCATCAGGAGGCAGCCCTTTCAGCCTGAGGATGAAGAGGCTACATGTGAATGATGGCGAGGTCGTGAGTCCTGAGAGAGAAGACTGCTACAGACCACTGTATTTAAACCCAAAGTCCCTTGGAGTATAATCGGTTTCAGTATTTCTGTCTTATAATCCTTATGCTAATCGCTGACTGATTCTCTACTAAGCAGATGTGAAGGAAGACCGTCTCAGCCATCCAGAGTTGAGTGAGGGAGACAGACGTGCCCCCAAGTAATGCCCAAGCTATGTGAGAAGGTGATGGCAACACTAAGGGGCCACCAAGGAAGGACAGGTGACACCTGGGCGCCTGAGGCTGGGGAGCAGAGATCCAGAAGAGGTGATACGGAACAAATTTTGAGGGTAAGTAAAAACCACAGCGAGAAGTGCGGTGCAGAGGGGAACCCGAGGACGAGAAAGGACCAGGTGTACAGCCTGGACGCTGCCAAGGGAGGCACCGGGTTCAAAGAACACCAACCACCTCAGCGTGGCTGGCACCTGGGCAGGTAGGTTGCGGCGGTGACGGCATGAGGCCAGGGACACTGCGGAGTCCTCGCGGTCAGGGTCTCACACTGCCACGCCATGAAGTTTCAACTCCATGTCTCTCTCGGGCAGTGACAGAGGGTGCCAGAGGGATTTCAAGCAGGAAGGACTCTAATGACACAGGGTTCTAGGAGGCTCACTGCCGGTATCCAGCCAGGGCAGAGGAACTCCTGGAATGGGGATGGGTAGGAGCAGGAAACCAAGTAAGAAGCCTCTGGAGTCCCCTGAGCAAGAGGTGATAGGTCACAACAGAAACAGTGGGGATGGCGAGGAGGGGTTGACTTGAGTGTGATTGAGGGATAGAGCTGAATGTGGGGTGAGACAAGTGAAGGACCCCCAGACCTCCAGCTTGCCACCTGGGTTTGTGGGGAAGCCACTCCCTGAGACACGGGACAGTATGGGCAATTGCTGACAGCAAGCAGAGCCTCTGCCCTGACATGGACCCCCCAGGACAGTGAATACCATCCTTAGGTCTTGGGGGTAAAAAGAGGCCACATGCCCCAGGCTGGAGCATGGTTTTCCTGCTTCCTCCACCTCGCTCCCCGCTGTGTGCCTGTCACCTCCTCCTGAAGACACCGTCCTTCACCTCCCGAGCCGCCTGTGACCCCTAGTCTTCACCTGTACTCTAACACCTGTCCTGCAGGCCCTGAAAGTGGCCAGCAGCCTCCTGGGAGCTGTTGGCTACAGACGCTGCCCCAGACTTCAAACCAGGAGACTCCGTGCTTCGTGGCTTGTCCACCACAGCCAGCCACGTGAGCCCCGCCCAGCTCCACTCGTGGCCACTGAGGAAGGCATCGGGCAGAGCCAGGTACCTTCATTCCTGACTTTACTCGGAGGCGACTGTTTCTCCCTGAGTTTTAGGGAGCTGGTCAGCTTTGGGCCCCAGGGAAGCATACTTCTGTCTATTCCCATCTTCGCTTTCACAAAGTGTCCCCTCTCAGAGGCAAAGAGGCCGGATCGGCTGCTGCAGGCCACTTCTTGAACGGAATTCTGGGGAGAATTTCTCCCCAGGATCCAATGGCAGAGACAGAAGGGTCTACGAAGACATCCAATCCTACCACCACCCCCTGGAGAAGCTGAGCCCCTCGCCCAATCCACAGAACCCCCGCTCCTGAGCCTAGAGCGATCAGCACTTTGACAGCGTCCCTCTAAAAAGGGTGCTGACCCGGGGTGTTCAGATCATTAGCATCTGAAAAGCAGCAAAAACACCCTGAGCCAAGCAGTGGTGTGAAAAACGGGTGACAGGGACCTTTTCTATCAGAGTTCTGGTCTGTTGCTTCAGAACTCCTGCGTCTCCGTCTACACCTGTGCCTCTCCGTGTCCTGTAAATGGCTTGGCTCCCTGCCCCCTGCCTTCCCCCTGTCCTCCTCTCCCGCTGCAGCTCCTCCTTTCTTTGTTCTCTTCTTCCCTCATTAGGAAACTGGAGGACCTCCAGGTATTTTATTTATAGGCTTTTATCATTCCCTTTCTTTTAGAATTCAGTTAAAACATTTAGATGTATGTTTTGTCAAAATTATATCTCTCTTTCTAGATCTCTCTTAACAACAACCAGGAAAGCACAGTGCTAAATGGGTTTTGCTTGAGGAGAGGCTGCTTCTCCCAGAGCCACACAGCATCATGGCTTCACTGCCCTGCAGCGAACCCTGCTCGCCCCCTCCTGGCGGGGCACAAACGGAAGGGCATCAGCCTCAACAAAGGAGGCCAGCTCTCTCTTCTGGAAGCATCCCGAGTCCCAGGTGGTGTCCACAGGAGACCATCTCTCTCCGTGCAGTGTCAAGCCCAACTCTGCTTTCCTCTCTAAGGAGAAAACTTAGAAGAGAACCATCCCAGCCCAAGAGCCAGAAACCACAGACACTCCCCACCAGCCCCTGAGTGAACATATGGAAAACACTGAGCCGTATTACCCAGGACTGACTGTAGCCAGAACGGTCCTAGGCTTGGCCTCTGCAAAGCAGCTCTTTCTCCCCAGCCTCTGCTCACTGAAACTGCCACGCGTGGCCCCTGACCTCCTGTCCTGCCCACCCTTGGGGCACTGTGGACACTTCACCTGCCCTCTCCTGCACTCCCAGTGGGCAAGGTCCTGGCCCTGCACTGTGCACTGCTATGGTTTGCCCTTAGCCTTCCGTGCTATTCTGCCGTAGCCTTGGATAATACCACCATCCAGACTCCTAAACTGATGTTTGCATTTCAGAAGAGATTCCTCTCTGTGCCTCGGTTTTCTTACAAGTAAACAGTTTGAGAAATACACATCCCCACATTTTGAAGCACACAATAACATTGGTAAAGCATCGGGCACATTTCAGTGCTCAGTAAAAACCACTTTTCCTTCTCTCTCCAACCCCAAAGGCTTCAACAACATTTCTAAAAAATACCCAAGACTCTCTGTAGTGAATAGGCGAGCCTCTCATGGGGCCGGCGAGGCACCTCCTGTCGTCTGTCGGGTCCTTCTAACTGTGCACTGAGAAGGCCGCCTGAACACAGACAGCCCTGGCTGGGCCCTGGGGGTGCCTCTCCAACCACGACCACTGCCCCCAAGAGACGGCCTCTTCCTTCCTGGGGTCAATGGCTCTTGACAGGGAAAACGTTCACCATCCCTGCACTAAACATTTTGAGGAAAAGAAGTAAATGTCTAATCCCTAGAGAAAAGATAAGGATCATTAGCTGGGGTCAAAAGGGAACAATCTGGCATCAATCATGTCACTGAGCAGAGTGGCAAAACTCCATAGTTCAGCTGACCCACCCCATGGGGCCGGGCTCTTCCTTTAAGTCTTCTTCAAGACGGAAACAGCCATTAATCTATGGCAAGTATCCTAACACAAACAAAACTGCACCAAAGATTGGGTTTTTTACAACAACTGTTTTGATAAGAGTTTATTCTCTAACCAACGGGTGAGGACTGGGAGGACCACAGCATTTTCACAGTTAAGTGCAGGACGCCTTAAATGTTGTTTTGTCTTATGACAAATTCACATCTGAACTGAAGGTCTCTAGACATCAAAAGGACAAGCTGCATCCCAATCCTTCCTGACCTCCTGACACTTTCCCTCTGTGTTTATTTCCAGCCTGTGCCAAGGAGGGCTAAGCCCAGGGTTCATAAATGACCCAAGCGTCAGGTCTCATCCCCTCTATGCTACCAGCTAGGAGAGTCCAATAGAGTGGAAAACATAATTAGGAAGCATCGTGCATACCGCCTCACGTCTCAGACAGACATCCATTGCAGAGGACCAGAAAACCCAGGGATCAAAGCTGCTGGGGAATCAGTCTCTCTGACCCTAATCTCTCATCAGTATTTGCTAATGAAATCGACTATTTGCCTATCTGTGACTTCTCCTTGCAAACACGGCGCTCCAGAGGGACGTCACATAAAGCACAGGGACTATCGCCTCTGAGCCACTTGCAGGCAGTTACTTTAGCAGGAAGGAGCACTGCCTCCCAGCCTCAAAGATGTGCAGAAGATGGTGCTCCCACGAGGAACCGAGAGTCTAATAGGGCGGATCTATCGACAGATACACTCAGTCTCATGTGAAAAGTGATCAAACAGAGGAGGGCTTGCCGGGGGCGGGGGGCGAGGGTCCAATAAACTTGGGGGTTCAGGGCGGTTTCCAGAAGCCGAAGATGTCAAGCAAATTCTAGGGTCAGAGTTATCCAGGTGAATAAAGGCAGATAGAGATTTCCAGGATGAGAGCACAGATGTGACACACCCCAAGAAGTGAGAGCACCGGGTGTCTCTAGGTAACCTTTGCACCTATGACACTATGGACAGGAGCCACAAAGGGGCAGGATCATTTCTCTGGACCAGACACATGCTGACTCCTGGAATGATCATCAATCACACTCATGGTAGGTTGACAGAATGACTTTTTTTGATATTCACCCAACCAACACTACGTCACTCATTAGGTACCAAGCTTCACGCTAAGTTTTAGGTTCATTGTGTGTGGATGGGGTCTTACCATGGTGGTGACGTTTGCAAGAAAATGAAAGCAGTCCAACAGTGTTTGCCCCACCTGCCTAGTAAGGCTCACTTCTCACATCTGGCTGACTCTGACCCTCCAGGGTCTCTGCCTCAGGAGCAGCACGTCCACACTGGGGTCCACCTGCTCCCCTGAGTCAGGGCAAAGAGGAAAGTACTAGGACAGCCCCTGGATTCACAAGGACTGATGGGGAGCGAGGGCTGGACGCAGCTAAAGGGTAGACAACCCACAGGCTTTGGAGCATGGTCGGCTCCCGCAGTCAGCCTCTCACTGTCCCTGTGCCTTCACCATCAATCCACACTGGAGGCTGAGCCAAGGGAGCCTTTAAAAGAAAGATTCAGAACCACAGGCCACTGACAGAAGAGGACAAGCAAACAGGCACGTTCTTCTAACCGCACGGCGCAGTCATCACATGACCATGAAGTGGGCAGACCTACTACTGGTTGGATTATCTCGGACAGGGAAAGTGAGTAGACTTCTCGATGGTCCATGACAATAAGCAGGGCATGTTGGTGGTGAAGGGGACCCTAGAGTGCCTTTGTAAGAGATGAAGTTCTCTTTGACTTGAGGTTATCGACCACCCACCTACCCCCTAACACCCGAGCTCCACACATACTCCCCTCCAACATGGACGGCAGCCTGCATTCCCTCCCAAGGGCAGACGTATTTCCAGGCGTAGGAACTCGAGTGATAAAAGGGTACAGGGTTGACTCCGCCACACCCTCTGTGTGAACAATGATCTTGGTGGCAACCGCCAAGGGCAGGCGGCATTTAGAGTGACAGAACCAAGAATGGGAAGCTGGCCAGGGTGGCTCCATTTGGTGCCCCCGGTGGGTTCTCCCTTGGGCTCTGCCCTAACTCCACACAGACCAGAGCCACAGGCATGGAAAATGTCCTCAGTAATCTTTGTGGTCGGACAGCAGGGCCCCAGCCTTCACCACACCCCCCGAGGAGCTGGAGCTCTTTCCTCAGGAAAGAGACATGAATACCCGTCATTATACCACACTTAGAGGCTCCCTCAAACACTGCCTTCAGATAAAGGAGCCATTAGAACAAAACCAAGCACCCGAACTGTTGCTTGGCATTGCAAGGAAGGAGAAATCTGTTTCATTTTCTCCTAGCCTGAAAATTATGAGGTGGCCTGTTTCATATACTCTCTCTGGGATCTAAGACTACTAGATTTTAGCCTCATTTCACCAGTTAATTCCTATATTTACAGGATATTTAAATTTAAGCAAAATCAGCCTTAAGTCAGGGAAGCATTTTTAGCACCTCCATGAATTAAGTAAGAATTTAAAGAGCCACCCAACCCCGTCCAGTCCCATATGTAGCATATGGCATACGAGGGGCATAGAAGGTATACGGCCACATCCTATCTTTGGTTGCAAAGCAAATTGTCAGCAAATTTTCTGTGACACATATTAAAAGAGCTGGACAACTGAAGAGAAAAAAGATCTTGAGAAACCGGCAACAAAAGGAAGCCATGAGAGGCAGGGCTGCCCAGACGAGAGGAGCCCTGGTGACTAGGACCATCCACGGGGGGAGACAGTCACATGACAGGGTTTCCTTTACAACAGGCCAGCAGAAGGTTGAGGCACCTTTCACCTCCTCTTGCCGGAACGCACACAGAAACCGTCTAGGGAGTTGGGCAGCTGCAGATCTGGGTTAAGTAGGCCCAACTTTCTGCATGTCTACCAAACTCAGAGGTCCCAGAACCATACTGGGAGAACCACTGATCGTGGGGCACTGAGTTACCACCTGAGGACCCTGAAGGAGAGGCCACCCACCAGGGGAGACTAGTTAGAATTTGAAGGAGTCCATGGAAAGCATACCTACTGCCGGTGCTTCTAATCCTGCTGTTTAAACCCACTCTCGGAGCTCGTTCACCAGCACGGGAGAAGATAAAACACTCTCCAACTGCGCGGTGTGTGGTAGTCAAGGCAAATTCACCGGCTAGACAGACTAGGGGGCCACCTCCATCCTTGAACTGCAGTTAATCTCCCAACCAGTCCTTCACCAGAAAAATGAGGGTAATATAAAAACCCACCCTGTTCCTGTGAAAATACTTGGTAATGTACTTTACTAGCATTATGACCTTTCCACCTGGGAAGAGAACAAAAGGAGCCAGTGGAGGATAGACTCCTGATATATACATGATTTTCACACCCAAGGAATAGATTTCCTCTACAGGAAAACACCAGAAACTGACCAGCTGGAAGGGGTAAAGAGCAGGTATGAACTGGCTCCCACTTGTCCTGTCCTTCTTCAGCTCAGAGACCCTGTCTGGCTTTCTGAGTGGATCGTGGAGCTGAGCCTGATTCCACTGGGAGCTCTGTTCACATCTGGCAGCGCTGACCCAGACGGCTCCTGCTTCTCCATGAACCATACTGCCCTGCTGCCTGGTCCTGGGTTTGGGACATGCTAACAACTGTGGGTCCCCTGCAGTGACTGGCCTTCCAACCGGAAGTCACCACCTGGCAAAACCCCAAAATCTTCTAAACCTTCCCTCCCAAAGCACAGTCCTCCCAGGCTGCTCTGGAGCCAGGACAGGGAGCCTGGGGGATGCATTAGAAGTGAGGTTCTGCCTCTCTTCCCAGCGTTCTAAGTTCATGCATCTATTCCTAGGGCATGAGTGCATCCGGTTGGCTCAGAGAAGAGCCCACCGTGGCCCTTGGCTATCATTCTTACCACAGGTGAGTCATGCGTTTTGAACCTGTAGGTATTCTACAATGTTCTGTCTCTTAACTGATCTTCGAATATTTAATTCAGTTCAAATCAACATTTACTAGGCTCCATGGGGTATGAAGGAGAGATTAAATAGCTTGCTCCCAATGTGCTTATAAGCTAGTGTAAAACAATTCCACAAAGTATAAAACAAGACAAACCAAAAGTCTTTAGGTAACTGCTTCAGGGACCACAGCAGAGGGACCAGGAGCCTGCTCCTATTCTCAGGCTAGAGCCCTGTGGCCAGCCTTTGTGCTTCTCCCTCCTACACGCCCAGGCTCATCTGGCAAGGGACTCCATCCAGCCCTTTCTTATGACTGCCTTTCCACACCCCTGGTCTAGTAAGTAATCTTCCCTCACCTGGGTCATGCAGTGGTGTCCTATATGGTCACCCTGCTTTCGCCCTTGTCTCCATTTGATTCATGGCCTCACATCTTCAGACCTTTAAGAAAACATCCCCTTCTGGGTGAGATCTTCCCTGGCTACCCTATTTTAAATTGCCAGCATGCACCCAGATAAACACAACTCAGAACCACTCTCCTGTTGTTCTTCTCAACACATGCTACCCTCTAATATTTTACTTACTTGCCTTGCTTACCATCTGCCTCCCCTTTTGCAATGTAAGCTCCACAAGAGCAGAGATTTTTGCCTGCTTTACATTGCTATAGCCCCAGGACCTTAAACAGTGACTGACACATAATAGGTACAGAATACATTTTTGTGGAGTAAATGAAAGAAATCAGTACCTTCCCTCCCCTCCCTCTTCCTCTGATCTTATGAATAGCGTGTTTGAAGTCTGTTCCCACCCCCTTCTTTCTTTTACAATTTCTGAGAGCTAGGAATAGCTTTCAAGATCTTTAAGTGTCAGACACACCTACCTTCTGCCTAATTCCTTACAACTCCAACCCAGATCCTGATGTAAAATAGTAGCAGGCTGCCTTCACATCATTGTTTGGAATTAAGGAAACATGAATTAATTTGTTCTCACTCTCAGCTAGATCAATGGCAGGCGTTGCATGTTCGGAAAGCCTGCCTCTGATTTGGTAGAGACTTCTCCTTTCGTGGGTAGGAGGGGAAAGAACTGCCTTTTAAAATGCTAGCTGCCAGATAAAAATACGTTTGTCTTTGGTGGTTTTGATTGCATTTAACCTATGCCTAACATTATTTTCCATAGTTAATTTACTTAGGAAGAATAAAAGTCACATCTTTATAATTTGCATTTTAGGTTTATTTTGAGGTGAGGCGCTAATTCAAAATATCGAGACACAAATATTTGTTTGGTCTCTGTCCATGGTACCAGCAGGACACAAGTGCCCCCCATTTTCAGAACCACATAAAAAAAAGCTCTCTGTGGCAACCAACTTTGGGGAAAAGAGGGTAAGGGGGGGAAAGGAGAGGTGGTAAACACGGACTCCCAAAAGCAGAGTTTTCCACCTTTTTCCCAGCCACCTCTACAACAACATAAGGAAGTTTCACAATCTCAATAGAAGGATCACACGTTAATAGTCCCCTTATTTTCATTGTCTTCTCTGAAATTCTGTGGTCCTAGAGAGTTTTGGCTCACTTGAAGAGCTTGGTCCAAAAGGAGGCCTTTCAAGAGTAGATTATAGCTGACTGCAGAAATTCCTGAGGCAATTTACTAAGAAAAGAGAAGTGGACAGCAAACACAGAATGCAGCAATGATTTTCCACCACTCCCCTCCTTCCTTCCAGCCTGTTGCTTTTCTCCTTGCGCGGGGGCGTGGGGGGGGGGAGACTAGGGGAAATTAAGGTTTATTTCCAACACCAGCTACAGAATGCTTTAAAAACCTTAACAAAAGGAGTTACACTCTTCAAAAGCAAAAAGGCTCCCAATGCTTCCAGCCCTGTAAATACAGCACAAGAAAACTCAGCTTGGAAATGGCCTGAGTTTCCAGAGAATTCTTGAATATTCTTTTAATGCCACAAGAAAGGAAGGAGTCAAGACAGGAGAGGAAAACTGCTGGAATCCCACCTTTGGATTTGGGGGAAACTTTGGAATCCCAAAGCAGAGCAAGTAAATGGAGACCATTCATGACATCGTGGTAATCCTTAATTGAGATCACCAATACCCACTTATACGTAAGATATGCAAGTTATTCACTAATACTGAAGTTGGTCTGTTCTGTTGAACAAGGTTGCTACAAAGATATAAATCAAGGACCAAACGCTATTTGCTACATTTTGTATATGACACCTCCTCACAACAGTGAGCAAGATGATTGAAGTCATTCTCCCACTTTTCTAGAGTCTAGCAGAAACTGCTAACTTCCAGAATAAAGTTTAAAAACCATTCAAGCAGAAAAAGCTTTTGAGAAACTTGAGTAGTTGTCAATAGTAATAATGTCCGTGAAGCCACAGGCAAGAGCCTCATGCTTCATGTTCCTAGGACGAAAGAACCATATGAGGCTGCATTTCCTTTTCTGAGTGGACATTTCAGCTACCCCCAGTTTCTACCATACAAACCTTTGATGGACACTGGACATCTCCATGCATGTGTGCAAATATTTCTCTACAGAATTAAATCAAATGTTGTCCACGGTTGTAATGGACCTGGTGACGTGCTGGTCGAACACAGCAAATCGAAGGCAGTACCTAAAGCGTGGCACGGGCTATGAAGGCTCGGGATGCCTAGGGCAGCACTGAGAAGGAGAAGCCTCTGGCAGCGGACCCAGAGTGTCTGAGGCTCAGAGAAAAGCCATCTCCCACTGGGCCAAAGTGTCCCTGCACGGAAGAAGGCCAATTTGAAAATGTCCATTTGCCTAAACCTGATCTGCAGAATTGACTTGTTTCTCTCCATCATTTAGGAAGTTTTAGCAATCTGAGTGTGATGGGTGTTGCAGCTACTTCTCCCTAGATCTGGATGATTGGTTTCTAGGAAAGGCTCGTTTGTTTCTGAGCCAGCCCCCTGCAGCTGCAGCTGGGAAATCATGGGGGGAACATCAGCACGGCCTAACAGGGCAGTCGACTGGAAAGGCAGGTCAAAGGAGGAAAGGTGGGGGCGGGGGAAGGTACATGGAAGCAATTCAGGGCATCATGATGATCCTTCCTTGAGATCATTACCAAAATCTGCTTATGTAAAAGAAATGCAAATTATTCACAAATCGTGAAGTCCTTTTATAGGACAAACGTTTTTGCCTCCGATACTGCCTAGCACATTCCTGGTATGTACGTGTGTACACACACACACACACACACTGGTAGTATACATACATTCTGACCATTTTCATGTCATTTGACCCTTTAGATCTCAGTTACCTCCTCTGTAAATAAAGGACTTTAACAGTCTCTTTGGTCATGTGTTGCCCTAAGAGTCAATGAAAAAGGATTAATATTCAATGGCTATCTAATCTCCTTTAATATCTGTTTCGTCAGATTATTCCCACTTTATCACCTCCATTTCTTGCCTCCTGAGGAAGAGTCTCTGCTTGACCAAACTCTAGCCAAGCTCCTCTGAGCCCTTTTTCCACCAGGCCTCAACCTTGGCCTGTCAACACTTGAGCAGGGACACCTGGCTGGTTCAGTGGGTAAAGCATGCGACTCCTAATCACAGAGTCATGAGTTCAAGCCCCACGTTGGGCTTGGAGCCTATTTAAAAAAAAAGGGGGGGGGCACCTGGGTGGCACAGCGTTTGGGCATCTGCCTTCGGCTCAGGGCGTGATCCCGGCGTTATGGGATCGAGCCCCACATCAGGCTCCTCCGCTATGAGCCTGCTTCTTCCTCTCCCACTCCCCCTGCTTGTGTTCCCTCTCTCGCTGGTTGTCTCTATCTCTGTTGAATAAATAAACAAAATCTTAAAAAAAATAATAAAAAATAAAAAATAAATAAAAAAAAAAAGACTTGAACAAACACTAACAGTTCCTAACATTTCAAGGTCACATTCCTAGGATGACTCAAGCCTCCCCTTAGACGGCATGCCTGAGAAACCTTATGGAAGCCTAAAGAATTCAGTTTGTTGTAGCCAACACCTGAAGATAGGGCCCCTGTCTCCCAGCCTCTGCAGGAGGGTAGGAGCCTAACTTTGCTAAGTGCCAGTTCACAAACCCAAAGCCAGATGGGTTTCACATGGACCAACGTCTCCTTCCCACTTTTTATAATCTTTCACTTCCCTGACTCTGAGCCCCCACTCACCCCTCCCTATTCCGTCACTCTCGCTTTCAATGGCCCAGCCATCTCTGCACAAACCGAAGCTGAGTTTCCCCTCTTGCAGTAGATTACTGATTAAAATCTGCCCTTACTAATGTCTGGCTTTATCTGTGGCATTCCATCCAGCCACAGGGACCCATCCTTGGAGAGGGCCACTCCACCCATCCCACTTCACCCTCCTCCCCACCCGAGGAGTCAGCACACCCCCTGCAGCCCCCTCATTCTTCTTCTCCTTCTGGGGTGCCCCACTCTCCTCTCACCAGGCTCTACAGACCTCCACGGACCTGCTGTGAAATCCCTCGTCACCAAACAACTGCTGCCAAGCTGCTTTCTCTCGTCTGGAGTCTCACAGCACATCCCACTGTAGCACCCAGCCCCCCATGGATCCAGACTCCACCGGATACTTGTGTTACACACGGTCCTTGCTTCCCCAGCTAATGCTAAGTGCTTTTTGGACAAAACCCTCATCCTGTGCTTCTTGCATGTTCTGGCAGCTCCGGGAACACTCCTTGGTCAAGACCGTGTTCAATGAGTCCTGTGGTTGAACTGACTTCTCCATCCCCGCCGCACCCCGCACTGTATCGGCTATCCAGTTTGGATCTTCACACTTAGCAACAGTTGATTATGGAAGGAAGAAAGGTCAAGAGATGTTCTTCTTTGATCTATAATTCAATTTGCTTTCAGATTCCTAATTTTTTCCATGACTTGCTTTGAAGTGCTAAAAGAGGTGAAATTATTGCCTTTGATCACAGGGATTCAGTGACTCAAACTGGCTTAAAATCGGACTTAGACATAAAAGTGCCAAGTAGTCTACAGACCTTTCCCAGTGACAGGGAGCCAAAAGCCAGAGAAGTCGCCTTGAGCAACAACTTGGAGAGGGAGTACCCAGATCTTTTCATCCTCAGTCTCGGGGGCTTCGAGAAAAGGGCAATCAAGGAACAAAACCCTATTGTGCCACCATAAAGAAGCTGCTCCCCTGTGGTATCTCTGTCATCACCCCAGGCAGGGGGCCCAGCATCCAAGTCCACATCCCGTTCCCACACACCCAGGTCTCCGGGCTGTGGGCAAGGGAATCCGCCTGGGACAGCCCGCCCTGGCCTCCCAGCTCTGTCCTCCACATGTCATGAATGGCTTGGCCTCCACCGTGGCCTGTCTGGCCATCAGTGATTCATAAAATGGCAAGGCTTTACTGCCTCGTTAGTTTTGAGAGCGTTATGACTTGTTCCTGCAGGTTCCTGGTCCGGAGATGAGCCACAGAATCCTGGGATCTGGACAACCAGGGACTTGGGATACAACCAGGTTATAATCAGATCACTTTATCTGGCCCAAAAGTCTTTGAGTCCTTTTCCCCTAAAAATCATTAACCCCCAAAAACAAACACAATGGTAAAGAAAAATTTCATTTCGTTCCCGTAATAAGGAATATTTCAGAGGGGGGAAAAAAAAGAGCAGGACATCTGTTATCTTTAAGAACCTTCAAGTTGTTCCATAAGTATGGCAAGTAAGAGACACAACTTATTTCAATATTCTGACAAGTCAGGGCGAGCAGAGAGAATCAGGATGGGACAAACCGAGAGGAACAGGAGAGCAAGCTAAATGCCCTTTCCCCCATCTCACCATTTCCAGACCTCCTGTGGGGTCAAGATTTCTCCAATCCAGCCTTGCAAAGTCAGCCCCTTCCTAGGAGCCCTCCTTGGATGACACCAGCTTCGTGGGCTCTCCTCGGAGCCAGGCCCCGAGCCCCCGGCAAGGGAAGCCAGGGCACCAACCACATGTCATTCCCGATGCTGGGCAATTTCACTCTCCACCTTGCTGCCCTGTCTCCCCCAGGCCACAGGGCCACAACCAGCTTACCCTATGGGGCATAACGGGCTTCAGCTCATGGTCCCAAACCCTGTAGCCAAAGGGGGCATCCACGGACTGGACACAGAGATCCCTTCCTGCCCACTTGATGGCATCACCTTTCCCACCACCGCAGACACGAGCATGCGTCCTGGGGCCCCCTGGCAGCCTGTGCAGATGTTCATTACCAGCAGCACCTGGTGGAAACGGTACTGTAGGGGGCCAGGAGCCGGGGCACCTCAGCATCCTTGGGACAGGCTCAACACTGCGATTGACAACAGAGCTCGATAAAGGACTGACAGACCAAGTAAGTGAACGGACGAATTCATCGAGTCACTCTATTAGTTAAATGCTTTTTAAAACAAACTTCTTTTGACCAATCCCTGGGTCATATGTTTGCTAATATAGCTAGTGAATTATAAATTCTGTCAGTCACATTCTTCTTAATTTATAGCTTTTAGATAACATTGTCTAGGCCATTATTACCTTTTTAATTGTTTCTATTTTCTCATTATAAAAATGCATTCCCACTATTTAAAAAGTGCTATAATTATACAGAAAAGAGAATAAAACACTACAAATTATATGTCTGTATATGAAGTGAAAGTCTCCTGTAATCCTATCCCTGTGGATTTGGGAATATATGCCTCCAGATTTGTTAAAGGAAGAGAATAACCTCATATATACATTTAAACTAAGCAGTGTGAATGACCGTTTCTGCACCTCATTACATGAGGGAAAGTTTTGCAGAAATTGCCTTATTTCAGAGTAGGTCTTTCCTATTAGAATTCTCAATCCCTTTGTTTCTTCACCCCTCGCCAAGATTTGAACTACTTCACCGACTTAAAACACCCTCTGTGGCAGCCAGTGAAGACACACACTTTTCATCAGCAGCGGCTGGAGCACAGAAACCCCTGATGTTTCACAAGATGCAGACAACATGAAATTCCCAGAAGACTGAAACCCCTCGAACATTCTGGTACTAATCCTACCCTCCCCGAGCCTTAGGATATTTGACCCCCTCGAAAGACCCTGAAGACTGAACTGGCTCCAAACTAGCCAAGAATGACCTGCAACTCCAGGCAGCTTCGACCTTAAAGGGAAACTGGCCACACTTTCCAAAGTCCAGAGGTAACAACCTGCCAGGGGACAGCAGGCCTCGGGAATCCGCTCTGGGCCAGGAGAGGAGCATCTGGCCTTCTTGGTTCTGTGAGCCTTTCCCACCCCAGCGTCCGAGGCCAGATCCAAGGCAGAGGTGATCTAAAGGGTTGGGGCGGGGTAGGTAGTGGGGGTAGCTGAGCACCAGAACTCAGCCACCTCAAGGTTTTTCCCTGGGGTTTCCAAGGCTTGCACCACAGGACCCTATTCTCTGACTCCTCAGACATTAGCCTTCCTGGGTTTGAGAGCCCTTTGGAGCCCTCCTCATCTTCCAAGGACTGTCAGGCTCTAAGCCACCAAATGCAGGGAAACGGCGCCAGCCCTCAGTTTGCAGTTTGCTTCCTACTCTAAAAATCCAGCTTCCCAATTATAAGACATGGCCCAAACAGTGGCCAGGATAGGATGAGAATGGTCTTTAAGGCATCTGTAAAAACCTGCACAAGTAACATCAGTGTCTCAATCCTAATTTACTCCCTCCTATTTGACATTCCCATTATCATTAGTGCATCTCTTCTGTAGGGTCTGAACTTACAGGACAAAGCAAAGGGAACCATGTTCCCGTGGACACAGTAGAGGAGTCAATAAAACCAACAGGTAAATATTCTGGAGTATAATTTGTAAGGTCAACCAACAATCATGATGGCCCCTTAGGGACCTTTAAGTCCTTTCCAAGCTCTTTGTAATTTTCTATGTTGCATAGATACTAAAAGAAACATGGTTTCCTAACCGTTTTTAACTGTTCGTGGCCAACGGAAGAAGAAAGTTGGAAGGAAACTGATGCCTTAAATAGAGAACTTGGACATCACTGCTATAGGACTGTAACACAGGGGAAGGGTGGGATGTGGGATCAGCAATATTGGGATCAGATTTCCCAAAATGGGTTCCAAGTTGTGTTGGTCAATTTTGTATGTCAACTTGACTGGGCTAAGGATTGCCCAGAAAGCTGGTAAAACACTACTTCTCGGCGTGCCTAGAAGGGTGTTTTCTCAAAGAGATTAGCATTTGAATTGGTAGAGGAGTAAAGAAGATCACCCCCACCAATGCGGATAAGCATCGTCTGATCTTCTGAGAGCCTAAATAGAACAAAAGGTGAAAAAAGGTAAATTTGCTGTCTTTCTGCTTGAGCTAGGACATCTAAGTTCTCCTCCCCTTGGATGTTCATGCTCCTGGTTCCTGGGTCTTCCTACTTAGACCAGGACTTACGCCACCAGCTCCCCTGGTTCCCTGGCCTCTGGACTTAAACTGAATTACAGCACCAGCTTTCCTGGTTCTCCAGCTTGCTGACCATTTATGTTAGGACTTCTTGGCCTCCAAAATTGCATGAGGAAGTTCCTGTAATAAATCTTTTATATATACTGAGTTGACTCTTAAACAACATAAGTTTGAACTGCACAGGTCCACTTATATGTAGATTTTTTTTTTATAGTACAGTAAATGTATTCTCTTTTCCTTCTGATTTTAACGTTTCTTGTCTCTGTTTTACTTTATGGTAAATATACAATATATAACACATATAAAAAATTTGTGTTAATCAATGCTTTGTTATCTGTAAGACTTCTGATCAACAGTAGGCTATTAAAGTTCTGGAGGAATCCAAAGTTGTATGTGGATTTTCAACTTTGCAGGGGATGGGTACCCTAACCTGTGTTGTTCAAGAGTCAACCGTATATACTATTGATTCCGTTTCATTGGAGAACCCTAATACAGGCATCTCTCATTTTATTGTATGCCACTTTGAGCTTCACAGATACTGGTTTGTGGCAATCCCGCATTGAGCACGTCTCCCTGAGCCGTTTTTCCAACAGCATAGGCTTACTTTGTGTCTCTGGGTCATGTTTTGGTAATTCTTACACTATTCCAAACTTTTTCATTATTATATTTGCTATGGTGATCTGTGATCAGTAATCTTTTGCTTTGGGGTGCTACAAACCACACCCCTATAAAACAGCAAACTTAATAAATGCTCTGTGTGTCCCGACTGCTCCACCAACAGGCAGTTCCCTGCCCCCCCCCCCAGGGCCTCCCTATTCCCTGAGACTTGACAATATTGAAATTAAACCAACTAACCCCACAATGGTCTCTAACTATTCAAGAGAAAGGGAGAGTCTCATGTCTCTCACTTTAAATCAAAAGCTAGAAATGATTTAGCTTAGTGAGAAGGCATGTCAAAAGCCAAGATCAGCCTAAAGCTAGGCCTCTTGTGCCGGACGGTTAGCCAAGTTGCAAAGGCAAAGGAAAAGTTCTTGAGGGAAAATAAAAGTGCCACTCCAGGGAACACACATATGATAAGAAAGCAAAACAGGCTTCTTGTTGATACGAAGTTTTAGTGGTTTGGATCGAACCAGCCACAACATTCCTTTAAGCGAAAGCCTAATCCAGAGCAAGGCCCTAACTCTCTTCAATTCCATGAAGCCGAGAGAAGTGAGGAAGCAGCAGGAGAAAAGTCTGCGGCTAGCACAGGGTGGTTCATGAGGGTTAAGGAAGGACGCCATCTCCGTAACACGACAGAGCAAGGGGAAGCAGCAAGCGATGCTGAAGCTCCGGCAGACTCTCCAGAAGACCTAGCTACTGCCGTTCATGAAGGTGGCCACACTCACCAACGGAGTCTCAGTATAGACGAATAGCCTTCTACTGGGTGAAAATGCCATCTAGGAATTTCACAGCTAGACAGAAGTCGGTGCCTGGTTCCAAAGCTTCAAAGGACAGGCTGACTCGTATTAGGAGCTAATGCAGCAGGGGACTTTAAGTTGAAGCCCATGCTCACTGACCATTCTGCAAATCCTAGGACCCTGACAAATGATGCTAAATCTACTCTGCCTGGGCTCTTGAAATGGAACAAAAAAGCCTAGATGACAGCGCATGTGTTTACAACACGGTTTACTAGATATTTTAAGCTCACTGCAGAGACCTACTGCTCAGGGGAAAAAAAATCCTCTAAAATAGTACCGTTATTGACAATGCACCTCATCACCCAACAGTTCTGATGAAGATGTTCACTGAGATTAACATTTTCATTTCTGCTAACGCATCCATTCTTCAATCCACGGATCAAGGAGTCAACTTTCAAGTCTTCTTTAAAAAATACATTTTGGGGACACCTGAGTAGCTCAGTCAGTTGAGCGTCTGACTCTTGGTTTTGGCTTGGGTCATGATCTCGGGGTCATGGGATCAGCCTCATGTTGGGCTCCATGCTCAGCATGGAGTCTGCTTGGGATTATCTCCCTCTCCTCCTGCCCCTCCAACCTGCTCTCATGCACTCACTCTCTCAATAAAAATGTCTTTGGGAAAAAAAAAATTAAAAATACATTTTGTAAGGCTTACAGCTGCCATGGATAATGGTCCTTCTGATGGATCTGGGCAAAGTAAATGAAAACCTTCTGGAAAGGATTCACCATTCTAGATCCCATTAAGAACATTTATGATAGGAAGAGGTCCAAATATCACCATTACCAGGAGTTTGGAAGAAGTTGATTCCAGCCTCATGGGTGACTCTGAAGCGTTCAAGACTTCATCGGAGGAAGTCACTGCAGATGTGGTGGAAAGAGCAGAAGAACTAGAATTAGAAGTGGAGCCAGGACACAAGACTGAACTGGTGTAATCTCCTGATAAAGCTTGAATGGATGAGGAGTTACTTCTGATGGATAGCAAAGAAAGTGGTTTCTTGAGATGGCTTCGACCCCTGGTGAAGATGCCGTGAAGATCGTTGCAATGACAACAAATGGGTTAGAACATTACATAAAGTCAGCTGATAAAGCAGTGGCAGGGTTTGAGAGGATTGACTCCAGTTTTGAAAGAAGTTCTACTGTGGGTAAAATGCTATCAAATAGCATCACATTCTACAGAGAAATCATTCACGGAAGGAGGATTCACTCGATGCTTCAAATGTCACTGTTGCCTTATTTTCAGAAATTGCCAAAACGTAGGCAAGACGCTCCATAGCAGAAAGACCCCAACTCACTGAAAGCTCAGACGGTGGTTAGCATTTTCTAGAAATAAAGTATTTTTAATTAAGGTATGTACATTGTTTTTTTTTGTTTTTTTGTTTTTGTTTTTTTACAGATAATACTATTGGACACTTAATGGATACAGCACAGTATAAGCATAACTTTTATGTGCACCGGGAAACCAAAAAATTCATTTGACTCACTTTATTACGATATTCCCTTTAGTGCAGTGGTCTGGAACTGACCCCACCATCTCTCTGAGGGATGCCTGTACAAGTATTACTGATTCCTAAGGATGCTTCTCAAAAATGTGTCCTGGTGTAAAGAGCTTTCTTTACCAAGTTGTTCTCAGAGCCACTGATACATTCCTGTGGAACCAAAATTTAGCAGAGGGTGGTTAGACACCGCCAGCCCAGGGGACTTGAGGGGTTAGCAGCACTCTGACAACGAAGAAGGGTGAAGAATCTTCCTTTGGGTTTCACCTCTTCCACTGAGTCCACGCTGATCTCATTTTTTCGATGCCCTGAGGAAGTTATTAATCTTTTACAGAACAATAATGCACTCTGAAAATGTCTGGACATGCTGTGGTGGGGCAATCCCCCAGCCTAGAAAGTTTAGGCAATCACAGCTCCAGCCCCGGCCGTGAGTCTCCAGGCTTCATGAGCTCACAGATCCCCCAGGGAGCATGAGAAAATGCAGGTTTGGATTCAGCAGGTGGGATGTGAGATTTTGCACTTCCGACAGGCTCCCAAAGGAAGCTGGTGCTGCTCCGGGTCCAAAGACCGTGATTTTGAGTAGCCGGGATCAGACAATCATTTCATTTCCCTGGGCTTGGGTCCTACCTTCAAATGAAGGAAGCTCAAAACTGGCTTTGTTCATCACCAAGGACTTTCCTGTTGTAAAATCCTAGTCGCTTCGGCGTGGATGCAAAGCATCTGTGACAACCGCACGCAGACGGCAGAGTTGAGAGCCTGGTGCAAATTCTAGCTCGTTATGCCCACACCATGTTCAGAGCAGTATGTTGCAGAAGAGCTAAGAAGCAGACACAACCCGAGAGTTCATCACATGATAATTGGGTAACTGAAGCGTGATATATACATACAATGGAATTTTCTCAACAATAAAAATGAGGTACCGATACCGGGTACAACATGAAATTCAAAAACATTACACTTGGTGAAAGCAGCCAGTCACAAGAGACCAAATATTGTATTATTCTATTTTATGAATTGCCCAGAAAAGGCAAATGCGTAAGGACAGGAAGGAGCTTAGTGGTTACCTAGGGGCTGTGGAGGGGAAAACACAAATGAGGAGCGACTGCTAATAGATATGGGGTTTCCCTTTGGGGTGATGGGAATGCTCTGGAATCAGACACTGGTGATTGTTGCACAACTCTGTGGATGAACCAAAACCTGCTATACACTTTTAAAAGGATAAATGTTATGGTAGGTACATTATTTCTCAATAAAGCTGTTTTTAAAAGTTCTAGCTCCTTCATTTGCTATATATGTGACCTTAGACAAGTTAGAGGATTTTTTCCCTCATCCGTGAAACAGGAATGATGTAAGGGTAACTCACAATGAATTGCTGTGAAGCTAGCTGCCATTCTGTTCCCACCAGCGATCTGAACTTGCTCCCACAAAGCCTTCAACAGCTTTAGTACCAGATAGGACTTCGTGCTTCAAACTCATAGAAGTTGCATCTCTGATGCAAATCATGGAGGGCAAATAATTTATATACCGGAGAGTATAACATGTGACTATAGGGAAATGGGATTTGCATATATACCATTCCTTACTTTTGGTTAGAGACTTCAGTTTTTTTCAAGCAACATCATTACCTGAGCTGACGATTTTTTAAAAGACTGATTTATTTATTTTAGAGATAAAATGAGCGTGTGTGCAGGGTGGGGGGCAGAGAGGGAACCTCAAAGCAGACTTCCCACTGAGCACCGAGCCCGACCCACGGCTCCATCTCATGACCCTGAGATCATGACCTGAGCCCAAATCAAGAGTCAGACACTTAACCAACTGAACCACCCAGGCAACCCCCTGAGTTTGGTGATTTTTATCAGCTCAGCCAGGATTCGCTGCGGCACTGGGAACCCTGGGTGCTAAAACCTATGCTAGTCATTATTCCTATCATCTAGTTCAAGAAAAACTTGCTGGGATAGAAGCAAAATTGTACTTTTGAGAGCTATATTCCTAAAACAAAGAACCTTTCCATGTGCTACAGAGAAAATATCCCCTCTGCTGTGGACAGACCAGCAACTGTGGGAGCAGCAGAAAACCAACTACCTTTAAACAGGGTCATTTTCCCATGGGGAGGTTCTCTGTTACCGTCTTCACCCTAGTGATTCTAATTTCCTACAGCAAAACCTCAAGAAGAACTTTCCAAAGTCAGCAATCCGGACAAAAGGAGCCTTTACTTGGAGAAGCACTCAATACACCATTGTTGGCTCCTAACCGCAAGGACTACTCTTTGTTCTGAATAAGACCAGTGCTCAGGAGAAGCCGGGGGCCACTCGTGCAGGGCAGCTGGTGACAACCACTTGCCCTAGACACAGGGTGATCTAGGAAGTATAAGGGGTGGTTTCCACTCCCAACAACCTTGCAGCCCTTGGGA
Source organism: Ursus maritimus (assembly GCF_017311325.1). Taxonomy (NCBI): domain Eukaryota; kingdom Metazoa; phylum Chordata; class Mammalia; order Carnivora; family Ursidae; genus Ursus; species Ursus maritimus. Next base: position 35,323,288 of record NW_024424230.1, read on the forward strand.
AGAAGATACTACTACGGGACACCTTGGGAAAGCACATGACACAGCAGGAAGCAAGCCAGCAGGGGTCAGGGAGCAAGCCCCAGCCTGCAAGGCCCTGGCAGGAGACGGAGCTCCCAGGAGGCAGCGAGGCTTTCACCTGTTCCTGACACCTGTGGCAGCATCCCCAGAGCATGCACATGCACTCCTCGCCTTGTGGGGCCAGGCGGAGGACCAGGGCTGGCATCTCGAAGCCACCCCCTCCGAAAAGTGCACACCCTCTGCCCTTATCACATAGCAGGAAAGCACGAACACAATTAACTCTGGGGTGCGTAGTATCTGAGTCACAAGGAATACTCGTGAGCGTTTAGAGCCAGGATCCAGAGCCCTCAGGTCTCTGCTCAGAGAGGTGCGGGGGGCCTCCCACACCAGGGACCAAGGCCTCTCCCCAAGAAGGTGTGATCAGTCGAGGGGGGAAGCTGCTAGTTACTCACCATTCACCACCTGATTACAACCTGACGGCTCTTTATCTGATAGGTTCTTCCTTTCCAACCCTGTGACCTTGGCCTTTTTATCCCTTATTGCCCATGAGAACATCAGTGTCCAAGAGGCTTCAATACTCTGCTCGAGGTTCCATAGCTAAGCAGGAACCTGGCTAAACTCTGTCTGCCTTCGCCCTCTAGAAGCAGGGCGCTTACCTCATTTTGCTCCCCAAGGAATGTACAAAGTCACTGAATGCATCCAGTGTCTGTACAGATCATCGGGCACTAGCCCAGTTCAAAGTCTCTTATACCCTGGAAATATATTAATGATCTGTCATTACAGAACCATAGGGATTTTAGAGAGTGCGGGACATGAGAAAGTCCCCTTAGGAAGTGCACACTCTGCCCTCCCCAACTTCCATACCAAATCTTTGTCCCCTAAACCTCTCCACAAAGCTCCCCTGTCCTCCAGACAAGTGTCGCAGAAATGAATGATCAAACCTTTTGCCATTTCTGAGCTCATGGAGTTCCTTCCCGTTATGCCTGAGCAAGCAGACACCACGCGACACTCGTTCCTATCACTAATATTTACTGAGCATTTCCTGTACGCCGGGTACCTGGTAAGCAATGAGGAGACGATGGTGGGCCAAAAAAGAAAGGGAAGTCCCTCTGCCCGGGAGTTTGCAGGCTTTATAAGAGGATGCTAACTGCTGCCCCAAGTTCGTACATTCTTGGGGCACCACGTTCTGCCTGTGACTTTTGTCAGGGTCCCCAGGGAAAAGCAACACAGACAAAGCCCCTGCCTCAGGGCACTGCACCGTCCCACCGTCTGGAACCCCTGCCAGCTTGCCACGACAGAACTTCCTCATAACCCATTTCCTAAACTTTTAGGTCAGCTTCTTGACAAAGAACAGGAGCTGGTCTTCCAAAGCCTGCTTCCCACACAGATGCATTCCACAATTGCACAGATCAGGACACACGGGGAAACAGGCATGAAAATGGCTTGATTTGTGGAAATAATAATGCTTATTCTGGCTTAGCCACAGAGTGCTGGAGCTTCCCCCCGCCCAGACCCACTGCCACCCCCTTAAGCCTCCACAAGTTCCCACGGGGCCTACTGAAGCCCACAGCTCCCGAACACACGAACGCCCTTAAAACCTGGTCAGAGCACCAATCCGTTTCACAGTACGACCGCAGTAAACATGACACTGAGGCCTTGCAGCCCCTTGTGAAGCCTGCCATCAGCGGCTTGTCGGTCAAGGAAGAGCGGAGGAGGAAGGCTTGGTTTCTGGGATCTTAAGCAGCACTTTGGGTCCCAGGTCTCAAGCATGGCACTTTGCACTCCCACTCCTGCTCGCAGAGTGTGGCAAGGAGGGAGGGACGGACCCTCCACAGCTGCCCCCAGCCCCCCCACCCCAGCACCAGGCCGGACTACTGTCCACACGGCCACGCACGTGATCAAGGCCCAGGGATTGGGGTGTGGCTTGCACGTGCCCGTCATCTGCACCCAAATCCACAGAACCCAAGCGCCGAAGAAACGTCTCCTTAAGCTTCCGAAGGAGGACGTGGGCAATAACCACCCAGCCCCGCAAGGCTCAGCCTTCAGACACGGAGAGGAGCTGGCTCTGTCCCTGATGCTAGGCTAGGGGACAGGAGCATGTGCAAAACAGGAAATTCACCCCAATTCTCAGGAAGGATCAGAGTGGTCACCATTCCAAAAGGAAAGACACCCCCTGCCCCCCAGCTAGGTAAAGGAAGGCCAACTCCACCACCAGAGCAGCCTCAAGGCCCATGTTACCGCATCCCTCCCGGGGCTCAGCCCAGTCTGAACTAGCATCGCTGTGTGCTTGTTAACGTCTCACCTTCCCCAAGCTCCAGGAAGGCACAGGCCTGATCTCTTGTATGTCCCACTGAATCCCAGTGAGAAGGCCTGGAGCTGAGGCAAGGAAGGTCGTCCAAGGTTCTCTGCGGGTTTGTGAACGGCTGTACCAATGCTGGCTCCCGCCCAGAGGTGCCCTGCCCTCTGGGAGCACAGCAGAGGGAACAGCCACAGGAGGGCCTGGCTGGGGGGTAGGGGAGGTGGGGAGGAACCCTGTGGGATGCCCGGAAGAGCCAGGATTGGGCTAAGCTCCGCCACCACACTTGGAGGAATGCATATCTGAGCCACGGAGGTCTCCGCCATCAGGTACGGGGCAGGCAAGGTGGGGTAAAGCTGGAAGATCACTAAAATCCTCTTGGTTCTGTGGGCTCGCCCTTCCTTTACACCAGCCTGCAGTCGTAGGGCGCACCCAGAGGGCAGGGGCGGGGGGGATTGCTGGAGGCATGCTCCCACAGACATCTCCAGAGCCCCAGCTCTGTGTGCAGTCCCTATCTTATCACCCTGTTCTTTCCCCACCACCTCCACCTTCCCTGTCCCCAAGTGACATCCCTGACCATCTGGGCCCTTATCACTGTGTCTGGCTGGCTATTCTTAGTACCCCACTTTCCCTAGCGGTCCTGTCCTCCTGGCTCCCAGCTGGGCCTCCCTGCTCATTACCCCAACAGACAAGGGCGGAGACACCACCATGCACATGGCTCCAGTACTGCAGGTTCTTTAAGGTGGAGGGGACAGAGGCAATCCAGTCAGACTGAGGCCCCGCAGAGGACAAATATGGCTGCCACAGAGTTGGCACTAGAAAGCCAGTGTTGGCTAGTTCTCACTTGGTTGTTCCCCCCACACCCAGCAGCTCACACAGGAGCACCTGTCTTCATGTCAGTGTAGAGGGGGAGTGGGGAATGTGAGAGGCCCTGGGGGCCACCCTAACCATCTGAGGACAAACCTACCCTCTACCTGCAGACATGCACATCTTTGGGGGTTTCTTGGCATTTGGATTTATTTTAGCAAGTATCTCCATTTCTGCCGGGTCTACAGTGTGGGCACCCACGCCACAGTTGACCTGAGGTCACCTCCCCACCTGCACGAACCACAAGAGGACCCAAGTCCTATCGGGTTGAACGTTATATAGGGTAAAGCAAGTCTTGGAGAGCAGAGGCAACACAAAGGCTAGCACCGAGTGCTTCTAGAATGTTGGATGGTGTGATAAGCATTTTACATGTGATCTTCATTGACCCCCCCATAGTCCCATGAGTTGGGAATGGTGTTTTCTTGGTTTTGATAAACAAACTGAGGATAATAAGGTCCCATGGCCATTCCCCAGCTATGAGCTGAGGAGCTGGGATTTGAATTCAAGCAGTGAGAGCCCAAAGCCCTTGGCCCCCTCACTCCTTCCTGGCCACGCCATGGGAGTCAGCCTGGACCACCTCCTGCCTCTGCCCTGCCCACGAATGGCTGCAGTTGGAGAGCTTCGAGGGGCAGCCACACGGTGATGGTACCACCTCTTCACCCATAAGGTGGTTCTCTCTCTCTCCTCTCAGAAAAACATGGTACCTGGGAAAGGGCATTTCTACTTTAAACATTGCAAATATCCTGCACACCGTGACTTTCTCGCCACCCCAGAAGAAAATCTATTCTGTGGCAGATTGGAAGTCTGTCTACTATGAAATCCCCAGAGGAGCCAAACAAAAACAAGGAGGACAGTCCATCTCCCAAGACAAAGGTGAAGGTAGAAAGTATACAGGAGAGGTTGGGGCATACAACTCCTACCTTCCTAGGCACTCCCCAGAAGGCAATGTGTCCATCTTATTTAAGGAGCTGGAACTGTTGGTCAGCAGGAGAGGATGGGGTCTGGGAAGACCAGGCCAGGAAGCCACACCCAGACAAGCTCTCCTTCAAGCTGGAAGGCAAATTCACCCGTTTACAGTGACCTCTGTCCCTGCCGGTGGCCTGAGAGTCTCCTCCCTGGGAAAGCATGGACCAGAGTACCTTACCCAGAGGTATGGCAGCTCTCTGCGGCAGAGCTGGCAAATCTTTATTCCCTCACCGTGTCAGCATTACATAAGGTTTGTAGGGATGGGGCAATGGAGAGAAGGCAGGGGCAACAGGCATACACGAAGGTGAGAAAGCTGGAGTGTCTACAAGAAACTGACAAGTATTATCTACTTCAAGGACTTGCTCTAATTTTATGGTCAAGAATTGAGGTCAAAGCCAATCTCAGTCTGAGCAAGCAAAATATACCTATGCATGGAGAAGAGGGAGGAAAATCTAAGTTTAGTGCGATTCAGAAGGATTTAGATTATAGAGGGGAAAAAAAACCACGCCTCTTTCCCACTATCCTCACGGCATGCACTGTGTACTGAACCCACCAGGCCCAGGCACCACTTCGGCGTCATTCTTAACATAGGATTCTGGGAATCTAGTATCAATAAATATGTGTTACCCCCCCCACCCCAGAAATAAAAACTTCACAGGGATCCTTGATTGAAATCGGTGTGTGGATGATCAATCCCTAACAGAGGTTTGAACCTAGAAGCGTGAGGAGGCCCGCAGCTAAGCCTTCTCACATTACATCCCTGATGACAGTGTCAGGAACAGAGCAACAAGCTAGAAGGACCCCACGGGGCTGGAAGGCCGGTGCTGCACAGCCTGGCTCCCACCCCAGGGCTCTGCAGAAGCCAGCCCGTACCTCTGCTCACTCTAGCTCACTTCTGGACCCACAGCTACAGGAAGATGTCCGCACAGGTCACTGCATTCTGATACCCTTATCTATTCTGTGTCTGAAATTGTCACATCCCTTTTTAAAATTTGTTTTACTTAAAAAGTTTTAAACATGGTAGTTTGCCTGTGTACGTGCACTTTTACAGGAGACAGACACTGGAGGGCAGCCATCCTGTGGATGTCCAGGGCCCATGGCTCCCTCCCACCGAAGGGAGGAGGGGAGAGGGGACGAGATAATGGGGAGGGATGAACAGAGGAGCCAAGAGATGGGTCTTTGTTCTTGCTTCCACTGAAGCCAAACCACCACCACCTACTCCTTGGGGCCTCCCTCCCCCTCTCTGCCTCATCCTGAGCTCCTGCCCTCCCCCCCCCCAAGGGGACCCAGCGGCGTCTCCCTCCCTGACACTGGGTCTCTGGCACGCGTGCTTTCTCCACTTGCGCTCAGATCCTTTCTACTTTTGCAAGTTATCACACTGGCAGTCTGCAAGGAAAAGAAACGCAATGTCTCTTAGCTGTGAGTTGATGGAATTTTTATCTTCTTGACCCAAGTTTCCCCGGCTGGGCCTGACTCACTCCGCAGGAGCCGATCCGTCCCTGGCCTCCGGCTGCTGGGTGCTGGGGCCCAGACCGCAACGTCACACAGCACAGGGAGGGCTGGGCTCCCCGGGCCCCCCACAGGTCGGCCTGGCCTCGCTGCATGCCTCCAAGGGCAGGAAGCATGCTGCTACCATTCAGAGCCTTTCCTGGAAGAATTTTAAGAGCAGCAAGATGTCCTCAGGAGCCATTCGAACGTTATTAATGAAAGGAATGTGCATTGCTCTGTAACAGACTTGTCCGTTTCTAATCCTTTCCCCAGATACCTTTTATCAGAGAGGCACGCAGTTCATTTCTTCGACACGTCAATATGGACACAATCATCTGAAAACTCAAGTAGAGTGGCATGTTTCCCAAGAGAATTATCAACCTGGCCACAGATATGGTCCAAGTTGAAGGCCAGCTATGGAAAACAGAAGGCTTTTCTGACTAACTACAAATGAAAGCTGGTCTCTCTCTCCTGTTTAACCTCATTGCAAAAGCCACCGGCCATGTCATTCAGTGAGAACATTTCCATCGATACTGTGGCTTTCTTTTTAGATTAACCTCTTTTCTGAATTTTAGGGCCTGAGTATTTCATCAGTAAATAGGGGCCCATACAAGAAAAAAAAAATGCTCTTTTAAAGACAACTGTTACATTAATCTATCCATGTATGAAACACTTGTAAGAAATTACTGGATTTTAATTTCCCCAACTTCTAATATCTCCCCAGCCTAAAGCCACAAGAAAGCACTGAGAACTTTAATATTTTCTGCAGATAAACCAGCGCTTGGGCGAAATGCCCGTCACAGCCTGCAAGGCTATCAGGAGGAATTCTGAGCTATTCAGCTCTCACCGTGCAGAGATCATGGAAACCGAAAACCACCACCCTAATTTGGATTTTACTGAGAATGTTTAACTCTGGAGATAAAAACTAGTTCATCTCTGGCATGAAGATTCCCCATTAACAAAATCGCCCATCTTAAAAATCCAGAAATCACGCTCATCAGAGTTGAAGTGGGTTAGTGTGCAACAACAACAACAACAAAAAACAGATTATTGGCTGCTATCTTTACACCACTAGGAATATTCCAGGGTCAGTAAACAGTAATCTGAAGGAATCGAATATAAATTATCTGGGGCCATCTAATACAAAGATCGGAGAACTAAAAAAAAGTAGCTAGAGGGGAAAACCTACTTGCTTGTACCCAGAGAACTGCACCAAAGCCACAGGGAGGTCTATCTCCTTTTCCCACCCCGTCTGGCCAGTGAGCAATCCTAAGCAGCCCAGCACTGTCTACTAGGGGGCGGAAAAAGCGTAAAGTAACTTCAATGAAAACGGGTTTGTATAAAATCATCTAAACATCACCACAACCAATTTCACTTTTGCGTATCATTCTACAGTGGAGCCTAAATTCTTAGATCTGAAAGAGACCTTCGATATCTTCAAGTCCCACTGATTTTATTAAAAAAGTAAAGTTCAAGCTTAGAAGGGATTGGCTCAGGCTCCCCGTAATTTGTGACAGATCCATGACTAAGGCAGAGGGCTTCCAACTCCTAGGGCAGCTCTTTCCACCGCATTACCCTTTCCCTGCTGGAACCCTGCTTTTTCTTACACAACAGACAGGCAGAACCCCAAGTCTGCAAGGCGAACTACCTACGTTCCAAGAACTTACTGGTAAGTCAGTTACTTGAAATTTAAAAGAAATCTCCCTATGAAAGCAACATTGTCAGGCCAGCCCACAAAAGTGAATTGAGAAGCAGAAGTGGGTAATCCTTGAGCCCTCTGAGTCCTGAAGTCCTCCAAAACCTCTAATCCAGGTACCAGTGCCGGGCAAGCACGGACTCATGAGCCAACTCACTGTCAACCCATGAGGGCAAAGAGGGTTAATATAAAGGCTTTGGAATGAGACCAGCCTGGATTCAAATTCAGGCTCACCCAACCTTAGCAGATAGTGATAGACTTTATTCTCTCTGTAGGAATCTCATGGAAAAAGAGGATGGGATGAAGAAATCCTTTCCCTATCCCTGCATGTGCCCATCGTATGGGTGGCTTAGAAGTCAAAACAGCCCTTCTCCCTTCAGGAACAAGGGGAGAGAGAGAATGGGGGAAAGATGACATCCCACAGAGGAAAGAGGGAAGCCTTGCTCCAAACAATGGTTGGTGGCAATGGAAAAAGGACACAGGCAGCCAGCCCCAGTGTCCAGGACAGAAGCCTAGGGCCATAGGAAGACTTGCAAAAAGGTACCATATAAGCCCCGCTCTCCTTCGCTCTGTGGGGACACCCCAGCCACTAGCTAGTCGGTGGCCCCCCAATCCCCATCCTGTGCTCCTCCCGACTTCTAACAACTCTCCATCTGCTATCATGGGAGGGGTCATCACCAACACCCCAGATTCTGGGGGGCTTCCCTTTCCCTGATCAGCAGGCACAGGGGTGCAACAGGGGCAAGTGGGGAACTGAACAATCATCTGCTCCATGTCACACATCTCACAGGTGGCTCCTTAGTCACCTCCCACCACCACCCTCCCACACAGGTCTTAATGTCCTCATGTGATCCATTCGATGCTAAGGCTCACACAGATTTAGTGACTTGCTCAAGGTTACATGGTAAGCAAGAGGGGAATCAGGACTCAAATCTACAAATGTGTGGCCACATGGCAAAGTGGGAGGTGTGCCACCGCCATCACTCGATGCCTGTTCCCATAAACCACTGTGCACAGAAGCTAGGAGCTACTGAAGCCCACAGTCCAAGCTGTGCACCGCACAGGTGTCTGGGACCGTTCAGGAAATAACATAGCAACGCTTCATGGGGAAAGTGACCTACGGGATGGCATCTAACACAATGATTGCATTAATGTCTCACACCTGCATCATGATTGGTGGCTTCCCACACCTCTGCTCCAAAGTAGTACTGGATTATAGTCCAAAACAAAAAAGAAATACCCACAAGTCTACACTGATATAAATAGAAGACTGAATAAAGGGGAAGAACATACAAGAAGAGAACTCCCCACCCCCTTGAGTTTGGGCTGTATCTGGTGAGTAACTTTCTTCCAAAGGTCCAGTACAGAAAGGGGAGACAATGAATAACTTTATAGTGGAGACACTGGACATACACCACATCAGCCAAGTGATCAAGGACACATCTAGATATAATAATGCAGTTCAGAAACAGGTCAAGTTCAGTAGAGAGACTGATTTTTTTTTTAGGCTGGAAAGAAGTAAAATTTATTTGAATATTAAGGTAAAAAAAAAATGAGGATTCATGAAATTTAGTTTGGGCAAATCATCCAGATGGTGCGACTGAGCCATTTTCAGGTTTCATGATGAAGGGAATTGGGGGGATGATTTTCCACCAAAAACAAATGAGCATGTTTGTTAAAAGGCTGAGACTGTCCCACCTCCCCTCGCCGCAGCAAAAGGTCGATGAACCAACAGAGGCAGGGAAAAGGGCCTGAGCAGAGGGGAGCACAATGAACCGAGACACTTCCATCCTTAATTCTCGTTTTCAGTCTTCTCTGCAACGAGCTCTGATGTGCAGACATATCGTCATACAAGTGACAGGGGTAAGTGAGTGCTGGTAAGCTGCATGCTCCCCAAAAATATTTTTTGAAAACTGTTCATTCTCTTTTATTTCACTTCTTACAGAATTATCAAGGGGTAAGGGAATGAGACAGCCACCCGACGACAACCAGAAGGGACCCCAGACAACCTTCCTCCCGCCTCCACTGCCCAACCTAACTAGTATGTCTTCATGTCTGTCCTTATTTCACCAGAGTCATTCCTATGGGTTTTCTGCAAACCTCCAAATACCCCCAGGGAGGATTTTACCGATTGATCATTCACACCATGCCAATGACTGCTTTAATCAAGTCTCAGAGTAGCGACCCCCTGCTACAGGTACCTGGGAAGAGATGGATCCCAGGGGGTGAAGGGACTCCGTGTTGCTCTTCCTTCTCCCTCTTCCTCTAATTTTTTTATGGATTCTCAAGTGTTCTCCTCCTCCCTGGGGACTCCAAGATTTACCCCTCTATAAGCCCAGGACTTTCTATGTTACCCAAATGTTATGAATAAATAGCACATAGACCATGAGGCTGTAATTTGTCTTAGATCTTGGCTTATTACATGGCATGGGATTAAGCAGATACAAAATTCTGTCTTTTACAATCTCCAAGCTGTGATGACTTGAGCCCAGTTAACTTCACTAAGCCCCAAAGGTGGGTCAGAGAAATCAAAAGCAAGCAGGAACTGAGTCAGAGAACAAACACTCAGAGCAGACACCTGGCTGGCTCTCCACCTGCGGCGACCAGCACTGCGGTTTTCCTCATTCTCATCCTACCGGGCAAGACTGTCAAACTCTATGCCATCAGTTTCAGCATTACCAATTCTACCAATCGAGGCAAATTACAAAAGCTGCTCCTTTTTCTTTTTTGAACACTCTGCCTCTGAATACTCTGAATTCAGACAACTGTAGTGTTTGAATGTAAGCCAAAAGTCTTGCAAAAACCAGATGCTCTGTACAGAAGCTTAGCTTCCTACCACATCTGAAGATGCTCGTCCCAATGGATAACCCACCAGTCCTGGTGGCTGTAACTTTCACCAGGAGGTCTGTATGACCCATCGCAGGAGGACCCTAACCAAGCTGAGTGACTTGCACAGCTATGCCGCAGCAGGACCCAACGTCGTTAAAAAAAAAAAAAAAAAAAAAAAAAAAAAAGCAAGTCAACACAAAGTAACCCTGAAGGGCATTTTAAATCCATAATGAAATCTCTCGAACAGGTATCAACACACAGGAAAACCATCGCAAGGTTTTCTCCCCCGGTCTCTCTCTTCCAATCACATGCATCCTGGTAGCTACTCCTTTAAGGATCTCTCTCCTCCCAAAACACTCTGGTCTTTCTGGCTCACTTCCCACTTCCTCACACGCCAGGTCGAAGGGCCGTGCTCTGAGCAGCCTGACCCATATCTTTCTAATACTTCTCTTCACTGTTCCACAAAAGCGAATGTACAGGTGCTAAATAGGGAAACACACAGTCCTTGAGAAGGCGATCCCTTTCAAAGAGAATATTTATACACCAGTGTGTTCCTCCTCAGACTCATTCATCAGCACTAAATGGCACTGTGACAAGTCCCCCCATGACAGAGGAAGGATGGTCGTTGCAGCTCCGGGGTCCTGCCTCACATGCACAGGCAAGAGCTGGGGCTATCCGAAGTCCAGACTTCAAGCAGGGCTCTCCTGGGAAGCTTGGTACAGCCCAGAGAACTCAACGCAGGAAGGCAGCAGAAGTGGGGGTCCCCTCTCTGACCCTGTCACTGACACGGTCACCCTTGGGGAGTCCACAGGTTGGAAACCCTTTTCTTTCCCTCCCAGCGGCCCCCAAGGAACATTGAGGGCCTCAGTGAGCACTTTGAAAACTATAGGCTAGAGGATTTCAACAGCCCTATCCTCCTACTCCATCCTGCCCTAGGGTCAAAGAGCACACATTTGTCTTTACAAGAAATGACCGTCTCTTTTCAAAATACTTTCTAATACAACACAATCAACTGCCTTCTCTGTCTCAAGAAGCACATTCAACCTATGAACCCCTGAGCTGGCACAGCTGTGAAGTCTACAGCTTGAACCCCAGTTCTCCGTGCAACCTTTTGCGTTTGTCAGAGAATTCCTCTTTCCGATCACTGTCAGAAGTTGATTCATCACAGGCCATCAAATGTTGTACAAACACAGAAAACCATGCATAGCCGAATGCTTTAAGACCCACAGTTAATTATAACTGTACCAGGGGCCCAGGAGTTGGACTCACCTGTCACCGTTCACTGCTTCGGACAAAAGGAGTTCAACAGGAACAGAAGCCCCATTAACTCCATGGGAGAGGCCTAAAAAACATCGGAAAAGTACAGGTCCTCAGGGACGGGGACCCAAACACCAGTGCACACGGACTTGGCAGTATTTACTAGCAGAGGTTCTGCACTGGGGTTCAGGACCCAGGAGACACAGATCTGACAGGTGTCTCCAGCCATTAACACATCATGGTCGGGGAGGGGGTGCAGAACCAAACCACGGATGCCAAGAAGGGAATGTGCCACTCTCCTGAAGACTGCAGCCCAATCTGCGTCTACCTTTGCCCCCAACAGTGGCAGCAACCAGAATCAAATGTGCGCGGTGATCACTCCAGTAACTGCTGAGTCATCTCAGAGCATGAGGAAGGCAGGCCCCACGGCATAGTTTATATTTTTTAATAAATTCTTTGGCTCTTTCCCATATCAGATACATTTACCTATGATGCTTAGACAGCTTTTTAGAAATGGAAGTTTAAAAAAATATTGACAGCACCTGTCTCAATGGACAACAAGTCTCTCTTAATAAAATTGTCTTAAAAGGTTTTGCCCCAATAGGCTCTTTCTAGTGCCAGTGCTGATAAACTAGCACAGTGGGTGGGCTCCACGCCAGAAGCAGGGAGACGGGATTGCAGGGGCCCTGCAGATTGGAAGGTTCTGGAATAGTCACTGCAAGACATCAACTAGAAAACTGATAAGAAACTGAAGTGCCTTCCAGCTAAACACAGCAGCTTGAACACAGGCAGTCTGGTTTCTGAAATATTCCTAGCACACCTGCTCTGCTGGCATTTCCTCTCCCGTCTCCTTTGTTCTCGTTGCCTTATGCCTTTGTTGCATCAAGAGCGAACTTCACACCGGCGGGTCTGAAGAAGAAAGTGCTAAATGGGCCTGTGCTCAGACTTTGCAGACCAGGGAAAGCTCCCTAAGTAGGAGCATGAGGAAGCAAGTTAGTTCAGGATGCAGAAAGCAGGACACAGGACAGAGCTGAAAACAGGACTGGTTGCAAGTTTTAAAAGGAGAAGTTAGATACTAGGACACCCTTTCCTGTACCAAAAGGCCGGGAAACCAATTGTGCCTCCATCATAAGACAGTGGCAGGCTGTGGAGACACTACAGAGAGACAGGAGAGATGGACACCAGGAAAAAAGTCGAGAAAAAAATTGAATAGGTAGAATTTCTGGTGTGTCCAAACAGATTGAGGATTTTTTTTGAAGCTCTGTCAGAATTCAGGAATAAATTCACAACAGACACACAGACAATCAAGCAGGATGTCCTATGTCCTGACATCCCAGGGCTCCCTGCTCCAGCTGTTTCCAGGCCCCTTGATCACCCCACTTCAAGGTTGTGGGCAGTCAGCACCCATATTGATACCCATGTCCCCTCCAATACACAGGCTCCATGAAAGCAAAAACCAGATAGCCTCTTGGAGAGGCCTCACGTGGGAAACACGGAGGGAGCACACGCCCACCCACGACCATGCCAGAGCACGGTGAGCAATAGGATTTGACTGGGGGGCACAGGACTGTTTTGAAGATCCAGCTTCTCCTTTCCCACTGGCTGTGTGTCCTCCAGGCTGACTCTCCTCGGAGCCCCTTTTCCACAGTTCTTACCTGACTACCTTCCATTGGTGGGGGATCAAATCATCATGTAAATTAAAACCTCTGTCTAACCAAAGGTGTTTCTAGAGCCAGAACTGCGTTAAGCTGATCCCTTGGTCCTGATGTCTCCACAGCGTGGGACCTAAGACAAAAAGCTAACAGAAAATTAGTATGTGGTCAGGGCAACACCAGGCTAGAATTAAGCTTGACCGCGAAGAACTCTGGCAAAAGTATTTAGTCTGTATTTTTAATTTTTGGAGGAGCCTCCATGCAGTTTTCCATTAGCAGCGAATACCATTTTATCCAGCAATCCTACTTCTGAGTATGTACCTAAAAGAATTAAAATCAGAATCTCACAGAGGTATCTGCACTCCCATGTTCACTGCAGTACTATTCTCAAGAGCCAAGATATGGAAACCTAAGTGTCCACTAACAGATACATGGATCAAGAAAAAAGTGGTAAATACATACAGTGAAATTCAGTCTTAAAAAAAAAATGGAAATCTTGAAATATGCAGCAACATGGATGAGCATGGAAAATATTATGCTCAGTGATATAAGCCAGTCACAGAAGAGCAAATCCTGCACAACTCCACTTACACGAAGTAGATAAAATAGTCAAACTCACAGAAGCAAAGACTAGAAGAGCAGTTCCCAGGGCCTTGGTGGAGGGGGCAATGGGAGGTTGCTAATCAATGGGCATGAAGTTTCAGTTACATAAGATGAATAAATTCTAGAGATCTGCCGTATGAGATGGTGCTTGCTTATAGTTAATACTGTATTATACTCTTAAAAATTTGTTAGAAGGCTTGACCTCATGATAGATGTTCTTACTGCCATAAAAAATTAATCTCTAAGCCTCAAGATCCAGAGATAGCTACCTCTGGTTCTCTTCTTGACTCCTCAGATTCTCTGGGCTTCTTTTCTTGACTCACATTGACAACCAATGGTGAGTAATTCCAAGCCAGACAGGCCTGCTTTGCAGGCAGACTTCATTAACTCCCTGAGGAAAAATACTGTCAGATCCTACGGCTCTGGAAAGGCAGCCCAAGTACTAAAAAGGCTCATGAGCCTTTATGAGTCAAGTCCCAAAGTTCTCCACGATTCGGCACAAAAAAATGCCAAGAGGCACCCTCATAATCCTAACTCCCGATGACAGTGAGCCACAGTCACAGTTGCGAGGGTGGCCAGTCGCTCCAGAGGGTGAGCAGGACCCCAACTCCCCCCCCCCGGCTCAAAAGAACTTGCAAGCAAATGAGGTTGCTGATTATGGCTGATTATGGCAAATGAGATGCTTCCAGGGCCATGTCTGCGAGAAGGAACCACAGGCAGGAAAAAAGGAACAGGGAGAGCAGAGCAGTGTGAGGCTAAAAAGGAGCAGACGCACGACCACAGGTGTGCTGAGCAATTGTGGTGGCCCGAGAATGCAAACTGCATTCTTATCCGGTCAAGCTCATTCTGTACACAGGACCTCTGACAAGCAGGTATGACATGCAGGACAGCACAGCACAGTCCCAGCCTGGGTAACTAGCTGTAAGCCAGGTGCCTTTCCTTCCTCCCCACTCACCCTACCACCACCACAGGGAACTTGTACTTTGCCCTGGGTCCGGGGCGGGGGGGTGCTCTGCACCTGTCAGGCAGCTTTTCCTGAACACTGGTGTGCAGAGTCCCAGACACTGGGAGGAGGAGAGAGGCACAAGTCTGAGGAAGTACCAGGTTGGCTAGGCCGATCTACCGCCTGCGGTACTAAAGCAGAGGGGGGTGGGGAAGGGTGAGATGGGCAACACCATAGTTGCCAGGTGGGGAAAAAGGGCTAGTTTTCGGCTTTTCCATCGTAGGCAGCTTTGAGTTCTGACAGACAGGGAGAGGAGAGAAAGGGGGATTTGGTCATCACTTTGAAGAAAGCAAAGGTCCCATGACTTTTCCAAAGTGACTTTTGGCTTCAGGAGCCTTTCTTTACCCTGGTACCACTTCAAGACGCGACCGGCTATGTGCTGGCGTCCTAAGGCAGGACACGGCACCCAATTCAACTCCGATCTGTGACCTCAGCCGCGTGCTTTAACGTCATGCATCAACTAGCTCTCTTTCCTGCACCCATCACATTCCAACTGCTGACCACCAGCACGGGACGCTGAGATACACACTAGGTTAATGTGGGACGTCAGGACAGGGCGATCTTGTGTTTTTCAATTGCTTTAGGGTTTTTCTTCTTTCTCTGGGATCAAGACATGAAAGTGGTTTGCTAAGAAAACTCATCAGGCCAATGTGGGTACATTTAGCTTGTAAAAAGAAACTAAATTGAAGGACAGTTGCAGTAGGAGCAAGTAAATGAATGAAACGGATTATCAACTCTTCTTCTTTAAGACCCCAGGGAATGGAAGCCAGGTTCAAACTCTCTGGGTTTACTGCTCATTAAACAGTTATTTCAGATGCCTAAAGTCAACGTTTTTTGAAACAATACCATGTTTTCTAAATATTCTCTAATACAATGAATTTTCTTTTTAGAAAAACACTTACGAATGCTGTTTGTCTAAAGGCTCCCATGTTAAATGCTTAACTTCAAAACACCATAGATGATCTCGCCTTGGACCCCCGCAGCCCTGCCTCCCCCAACCCGCGAGGGAGTCCCACTTCTCTCCTTAGTTCTGCTTCTAGATCTGTCACTTGCTGCTCATTAAGGGTGGACATTTCTTTCCTTTATCAAACTATAATAAAAACATGACTCCAAAAGTCCCCCAAAATATCATATGTTCGTTTTCATAATTATCATATAAAATCTTTAGTGTTTTTCTACCCACCATGGACCTCCATTCAATAATGAACCAATAATGAAAGTGGACTGGAAAAACACTTTTCCCTAAATAACTCTTATTTTAAAATACATGTATCAAGAAAAGCTTACTGGACTAATTATTATGCACATCAGAACAGGAGGAGAGAAATGACATTTTTAAAATTCCAAGAATTCTAGCCAAGCATAAAAATATTGGAAGTTTTTTAGGCTTTACATTATGCTACTATTTTAGAATGCATGTAATTATCTCCCGCAGTAAAATTCTGGGGAGCAAGTTGGGGAAGAAAGGAAGTAAAGTGAGGGAAACAGTTAACACTGTGACTCAAGTTCTGCAGTGAGAATGACTTGGGCTCCTATCCTGCCCTTTGGTTCTACAATAGTGGGCAGGTGCCTTAAGCACTCACCATCTCTGCCCTCTCCCCAGAACATCAAGATAACGAGGGCATACACAGCATGGAGCTAATATGGGCACGTAAAGAAAATACAGAATAGTACCAAAAACTATTTCAGGCTGTATACTCAAAATTATATGCCTTCCCTACATGTTTGATTTTGACATAATAAAAACATAAAATATGTATGTACCATTTCCTCCCAATTCTCTAGCAGTTAAGCCCAGGGATAGAACTGCCTTTAAAACAGGAAATGTAGGTCGCTTCTAAAGCAGAGTGAGTTGAGAGCCACTGAGCCACATCTTCAGTATGTCCTTGCTAACTATGCAGCCCCAAATTTTACCATTAGGGATTAACTGCTTTGGTTAAAACACTGTACTCCCGAAGCATCTTTTAAACACTAATAACCTCATGAGGCCTCAGAGTAAACGAGTTCTTCCAGTCATTCCCAGAAAAAAAAAGAGCACTGATAAATGGCTGTCCTAAAGGGGCAAGTTGGAGGGGCTGGCGAGGTCGAACAGGGGAGAATGGGGAACCCTGGGTTGAGTCGAGGAGGACAGAGGCTGCATGTTTAGTCACAGAGTGCAAAGAGGTAAGGCCTCAGGGATCAAGAAGCGCAGCAAGGAAAGGCACCAAGGACAAACATCTCAGTTGCAAGACCCAGTATGGGTCACCCCTGGGGACAGCCACAGATGGCACACAAGCTTCCTTCTGCACCTTGGCAGGCAGCCGATCCTCAGTCATCCCACACACTCTGCCTGGAGCTTGACTGGGCCCGGTCAAGGCTGTCTAAAGAAAGCACTCTTTGATGCAGGGGAAGCAGGGACTCTTGTGCACCAGATGTTTGGGAAGCCAGGTCAGCCCGGTCCCAGTGAGCCGTGGGGCAATGGTAGCCGTCCATCTCCAGGCCTCACCAGCCCAGGCAGAGGCACGCTGACGAGGGTGCCGGCAGGGGTCTGCAGGACAGGGCTTCAGTATTATAATAAATGTATGGCTCAGAAACAGAAAATCCAGTCCACGCTTTCAAATTACTGTCACATACCCATCGTTTTGCATGATCTGGGAGCTGGCTCCTCCCCCATTCTTCATGCACCAGCATGGAAAATAGAGACTGAACTCTGCTGTGAACATGTGAGCAATGTCACGGAAATTCTTTCTCCACGTATATACTCACACTTGCCCTTTTATTTCAAAATAGTAATAATAATTATCTTAAGAAGGCTGGCGTGAAATGAAAACCGGCTTCATGGCTTCCTCGAACATAGCTACTAACCTTCTGTTGCTACATTTCATTTTTTACCTATTTCTATTTTTGAAAAGGAAATACATTTACAATGTATGAAAGTCAAAAGGTACAAAAGCTTATACAGTCGCTCAGCCCTCCTGTCCCCCCAGCTATTTGATTCCCATTCTCAGGGGCAGCCAAAGAAACCAGTTTCTTGTTCAGATATGCATTTAATGTGTTTCTAAATTAAGTGCAAAATCTGCAGACGAATGGCTAAGGAAGATGTGGTACACACACACACACACACACACACTGGAATATTACTCAGCCATCAAAAAATGAAATCTTACCATTTGCAATGAGGCAGATGGAACTGGAGGGTATTATGCTAAGTAAAATAAGTCAATCAGAGAAAGACAATTATCGTATGATCTCACTCATGTGGAATTTAAGAAACAAAACAGAGGATCATAAGGGAAGAGAGGGAAAAATAAAGTAAGACAAAATCAGAGGGAGACAAACCATAAGAGACTCTTAACTATAGGAAACAAACTGAGGGTTGCTGAAGGGAAGGGGAGTGGGAGGATAGGGTAACTGGGTGATGGACATTAAGGAGGGCACATGATGTAATGAACCCTGGGTGTTATATAAGACTGAAGAATCACTGAACTCTACCTCTGAAACTAGTAATTCACTATATGTTAATTGAATTTAAATGAAACAAACATTTTTTTAAAAGTAAAAATTTTGCTTTTATATGCCTTAAAAATCCTTTTTCAGGGGGCTACACTAAAAATGATGTTAGTGACTACATGATATTCCATTAAATTGATAGTTTGCTTGAACTTATCCTGTTGCAATTAAGCATTAAGTTTGCTTTCAGATTTTCATGATAAATAATGCTGCAAAAGCCAACTGGGGACGCTGGTTGGCTTTTGTCATATTGTAGAAAATTTCCTGAGGCTGGAACTGCCTATCCTCCTCCCCAACTCCACCAACCCTTTTGATAACTATACTGGAGGTAAAGAGAAGCATGAGGTCCACACCAGCCTTGCTAAAGACCAGCTCATGTGGTCAAACTGAGCCCGGTCAGGTTGATGATGCCTGGACACCTGTCACATACCAAGGCCAAACCAACATCATTCCCAGACCAAGCACAGAGGTATGTGGATGATGGCATCCTGAGAGATGCTCTGGTCTGGGCCCCTCCAACACGCGCTCATACCCCAGGGATCCTCAAGGACACAGAAGTAGCCTGCAGGGTTAATGGTCCCCATCCTGAGCCTCGTTCTTACTCAAACATCTGGGAAATGAACTACTACATTCATATGAATCACTGATCCTTAGAAAGTGGAAGGCCTAGTCCAAGTGAGTTTCTAAAAGAAGACTAAGGAAACAAGAAAAGATTTCAACACTTTGGGAGAGGCAGGCAGTGAAGGCGCTGCCCCCATTCCTCCCAGAGTTTCCAGTGAGGAATGCTGCCCTACAGAAGTTCGCACCACTTACTCCAAGCTCTGCGTCATAAAAACACTGGTGTTTGAAGGAAGTCCATCTCAAATTCAAAAGAGGAGCTGCCACAGGTGCTGCGTGGCAAGGCCTTTTGGGTGATCACAGCAGGCCCAGGGCGAAGACCCCAGGGCCCCTGTTGCACGCTCCACCGCCTCCCAGTGAGGAAAGTCCAAAGCAGCCCCACCTCTCCGCACCTACATCCCAGACGTTCTCCTATTCATTTGGATACACTTCTATTGTGGAAGACTTAAGGCCACGCACAAACTAGACAAATCAATGAAATGACAGTCACCTTGCACTAACGCTCTCTGGTCGAGGGAGGCAGATACAACCGCTCCTGGAGCACCCATTACACCAAGGGTGCAGCCAGTGCACAGGGAGGGGTCACGAGAAGCTGGCCAGGGCGAAGAGCAGCTTTCCTCCAGGACCAACCATACACGAGCTGTGATTTCATGACCTCCCCAGTGGGGTCGGGGGGGGGGGCTCCCTCAGTTCCACCTACTTTCAGATCCTGACTTGCAAAGCCTTTCCATTCAAAAAGGGTTCAATTTGGGACGTGCGGATTAAAGTGAGGCAAGACTTGCCAATGAGAAATTACCCCATGACCTCCCTGGGGAGCAGTCTCCAGGGCTGATGAGACGGCACGCTGGAAGAGGAAAATGCCCGCAGAGCTCCTGCTGCTGAGTAAGAGAAATCAATACGTAGATTTAAAGCTGTGAAAAGACAGCCTGATTCTGCTGCTGGCTTCTCATGTTGCTGGTGAGGTCACTGTCACTACCGATGATCCATCATTCTGATAACCCCCAGGGCCCTTCTAGATGGCAGGGAGACCAGGTTCCCAGCATTCCGGAGTCCCAAGTGGTGGCCAGGGGTGACATCACATTTTGAGGTCTGGTTTTCACACAATTTGTTCACCCTGGATGGATCAGTCCTGTACCTGCTGCAAGATGAACCATGGTCAATTCCTGGGCAATTCTAAACCCTTTCGCATCCGGCCAACCTGTTCCTGCCCTCCAAGCCTGACCCAGCATAGGAGCCGGGGCATCCGTTCACCAGTACAAGCCTCAAGGAAGGCTTCAGTGTTCTGGATGCAACAAAAACACTGGAAAACCCTGGAAGAAGGTCAAGAAGCCTTCATTAATTGATTCAGAAGACATTTGCAACTTCATTTTCAACCTGACTGTATCAAGATCCATAATCGCAATTGTGTTGGCTAACCAGATAAAAAGCCTCAGTGGTAACTACCTGGAAATGCCCCAGTTCCTGGAACTCACCAACAAGCCATCCTCCGCGGGAAAGAGGAAATCCGAGAGGAGGCAGAGGCTCAAACCTTTCTAATCACACCAGTAGCCAGGCTGTCAGACATTGAAGTGAAACAAAGCTTATTTTTGTAGGCATTTTAAACACAGACTCATGGTCAGTGGAATGATTTAGAATCCCTCTTCTGACTTTAAATAAATTGAACCGGATTTGAGAGTGGAGAAGGGAAATACGTTTCAGTGTTTACCACTCCATTTACGATTTCTTTACTCCTCAGACCAACCCTATCAGCCTTACCAGACACCATGAAATGTACTTTCCATACATTACTATTTATTTCTGCCATTTTTCAGGTTGGTTAAATAAAAAGCCTGCTTATGAGTCATACCACCGAAACTCAGGGCAGGACTCAAACCCAGAAGATTTTAACCCAGCCCCCCGTCTCAGCCCAGGCTCGTTCCCTAAAAGAGATCATTTCATGCACCACCATGAAGAGCAGCCCGTATGTCCCTGACGCAGCCTGGGAAGCATGGTTATCTACATCCCAGGCTGGCCTCCATTCTCTGTCCACTACACTGTACTGTTGCCCTAGAAGACAGGAGGAGAAATGTTCATAGCAGCAATGTCCACAATAGCTAAATCGTGGAAGGAGCCAAGATGCCCCGCAACAGATGACTGGATTAAGAAGTTGTGGTCCATATATACGATGGAATATTACTCGGCTATCAGAAAGAACGAGTTCTCAACATTTGCTACAACATGGACAGCACTGGAGGAGATAATGCTAAGTGAAATAAGTCAAGCAGAGAAAGACAACTATCATATGATTTCTCTCATCTATGGAACATAAGAACTAGGATGATCGGTAGGGGAAGAAAGGGATAAAGAAAGGGGGGGTAATCAGAAGGGGGAATGAAACATGAGAGACTATGGACTATGGGAAACAAACTGAGGACTTCAGAGGGGAGGGGGGTGGGGGAATGGGATAGACCGGTGATGGGTAGTAAGGAGGGCACGTATTGCATGGTGCACTGGGTATTATACACAACTAATGAATCATCGAGCCTTACATCGGAAACTGGGGATGTACTGTATGGTGACTAACATAATATAATAAAAAATCATTAAAAAATAAAAAAAATAAAAAAAATAAAAAGAAGACAGGAGGAGAGAAGGGACAGTGGGTCCTCCCGGAGAACCACCATGCCCTCCACGGCCTCTCCATAAGCCCTGAATGTCATCGCAGCCCACCACCTCAGGGACACACGAGTCAGTACGATAGGCCTGTCCTATTTAAATTATCCTACCACATCTAAACTATAAAGGCCCTTTATCTTTTACTCCTAGGAATTTACCCTGACCATACGCCTCCTGCAACATGAAAATATACACACAAGAGGCTTATTCCGTGCGGTAATCGCAATATATTGAAAACAACCTAAATGCCTTACATAAGAGGGTTGAATAAACTGGTACATCCACACAATGGAATACGAGGCAGCTATAAAGAAGAATGGGGAGGATCTCAATGAACTGATAGGAAGGGATTTCCATGGCATTCTCTTTAAAAAAAAGTGCAAAAGAGTATCGTATTGCTACCCTTCACGTTAGAAAGAGGAGACACTATTCATGTATCTGTGCATTTGTGCAATAAGAAATACAGAATGATAGATGAAAAACAGATTGGTTACCTACAGGCTGTGCTGGGAACAATGTGGAAGGAAGGGGGGGATGGTAACATGATGGGTGAAGGGGAAAGCAACACTTCTGAGTACCCCTTTTTGAATTGTTTCGATTTTTAAAATTGGGATAGGCCAGTGATGGGTATTAAGGAGGGCACATATTGCATGGTGCACTGGGTGTTATACGCAAATAATGAATCATGGAACATTGCATCAAACACTGGGGATGTACTGTATGGTGACTAATATAACAAAATAAAAATTATTTTTAAAAAATTGTGCTTAGTTTCTCACATTTTCAAAAAAAATAATTAAAATCAACCAAGTTGTAAAAGGAACCCAAAATGGAGTGCAAAAAGAAACAGATCTAAACATGTTACAAATGAATAATTTAACCACACTGAAAGAATGGGTAAAGAAATAAGTATGTAATTAATATGTTCTCCAAAGAACCTATCTTTTTTTTTTTTTAAGATTTTATTTATTTATTTGACAGAGATAGAGACAGTCAGCTAGAGAGGGAACACAAGCAGGGGGAGTGGGAGAGGAAGAAGCAGGCTCACAGCAGAAGAGCCCGATGTGGGGCTCGATCCCATAATGCCGGGATCACGCCCTGAGCCGAAGGCAGATGCTCAACCGCTGTGCCACCCAGGCGCCCCCAAAGAACCTATCTTGACTAGATACTGTAAAGCTAAAGATGAAAGGACTCTACAGTAACTATTATACTCTACTTAGTCCCCCCCCCCATAAGTGCATGGGTTAATGATTCAGAAACTATTGCACTTTATTCTGCTTTCTAAGACTGAGTAAATAAGTAAACACATTGTGGCTAACAGGAGCCAGGTTTCTTTTTGATGGAGAAAGGAGTTACGAATAAGAAAAAGGGGGAAGACCAGAATAAGCCCTGTGTGGGCAGATTAGAATAGGTCCTTTCATTACAAACTCAAATATTTGGATACAAAGAGATAGGGAAGTGTGTGAATTCATACACACACGTACATACTTACACATATACATGTTTTCTAGTTCTGTGCTCTGAGAAGGTATAAAAACCAATGACACTCCAGGATCAATGAGCACACCTAGCATTTGGGATCTTGTTCTCTAGACACCATTCTCCACTAAAGGCAACAGAGCTCCTTGGAGAAACCACAGCTTCCAGGACTGAACAGGATAAACACAAGATGAGCATAAAACATCTCGAGATGGGAAATTTTTCTTAAGTCCAAAAAAATATAATGAGAGAATATCTAAAGGACACAGGAGTCAACATGAATGATCTCCCAAAGGTCAAGTCTGGAAAAATTGGAGAATAAATGATAATAATGGGTTAGAACCCATAGAACAAAACAGATATCCCTAAATTCATGATGATATTAATACATAAACACATAGAGAAGGGAAGACATCCGTTACAGAATTTCAATTCATAAATGCAAATAAGAGAGAAAATTACCATTAGGCAAACATCACAGTAATGATTGTCACAGGCAAGAATTACAAAGAGAATTGAAAGTATGATGAAAAGCAGAATATTTACTTCATCTCAAAGGACCTCCTGGCAGGATGTTTATTAATGACAAAGGGGCAAGAGCTTGCAGACAATACCTGACCCACACGACCAAAGTTACCATCTGCAGCAATGAAACAGACTCTAACATGCCACCTTCTCTGACAAACGGAGAAGAGCACGACACTTCTGCCATATGTTGGTCAAAAACATGTAACTTGAATCCAATAATGAGGAACCATCCAACAAATCCATTCTGAGGCTCATTCTACAAAATAATTGGCCAGTACTCTTGAAACATGTCAAGGTCATCAAAGAAAAAGACTAAGAAATGGCCACAAAGCAGAAGAGACGAGAAGATGTGACACCTGTGAGACGTGGGATCCTGGATTGAAGACTGAATTGGACCCTGGAACTGGGGGGGGGGGGGGGGGGGAGTGGGACAGTTGACAAAATTTGAATAAAGTGTATAGAATAGTTGGTAGTATTGTAGCAATATTAATTGCCTAATTTGGATGCTGATACTATGGTTTGTAAGAGGTTAACATTTGGGGAAGCTGGGTGAAGGGCACACAGAAAGTCTATGTAATATTCTTGTAATTTGGGGGGGAAGGTCTCCAATTATTTCAAAAGGCAGAATTAAAATATATTTAAACAAAGTTTCCCCCAATAAATCCTCATTTCTTGGTAATCTGCCTGTGTTTTTCTATACAACCACTTAAGGTAAGAGAGAAACAGACTGGATGAAAAATAAGTCTATCAATGTAAGAAGTCATCCAATAAAAAAAATCCAATTAAAAAAAGTATCTAGGAGGGAAAATCCATTTGTAAAGAAATGAGGAGTAAAATCCGCTGTTTTTAAGCTAAATATGGAAACACATTTCTATGTATGATAAACATTATCATGAAAATACCTTGTAAGAAAAAAAAAAAAACCTGTTAGCCTCAACAGACTCTTTTCATCTCAAAGAATGCCACATACTTAGAAGAATGTTTGAACCTCTATCTTGCAAACACATTACATGAAACAGAGGGAACAGGAAGGGGAATGTGGGGGAATGGGAACTGGGAGGGGCAATCCAAGAACACGTGGAACGTCCAGTGTCTGGAAGGTGCTGAGTATTCCAGACGCTGGCAATGTCATTTCTAAATTGTGAAAAATAATGACGCTCTCTCACAGAGTGACTCATAAAGGAAACACTCCGTAATCAGTCATTTTTTATTCTATTCCTCAGTTTTAGTCACTGTCTTTCGTGAACTGAAAAATCCTAACTTAGCATAGCTTGGCTTAGCCTTTCTACTTTTGGCGGGGGGTGCGGGGGAGGACTTTTTTCTATCAAGCAACGTGTCACTAACTTAACCAAGGTCTCTTCTAGCTCTACTGAACAAATTCAAGGAGTCCCTCATTCTGAGAAGGTACATTTTGTTCCCCAGGCACTTCATCTAAAATGTGATAGAGAGCTGGAGCTTATAATTAAGGCTCATAAAGGCAGTTGCACAGCCCAGCTGTTTGAATGATGCTTCCACCATGACATGCGGTTTCCCCATGTACCATCTCTATAATGACCTTAGAAATCAAAACTAAGGAGCCCACCAGCAAACACAAAGCCAAGAAGAATCCTGCCAGGGAAGGCTCTGCCTGCTACCACAGCTATCATACACCCAGCCTGCACCAGGGCTATCAGGACATGTGTGAACTCTTCTGGGCTCCCCACCGAGGCCTCCCTGTCTCCAAGCAGACTTCATTTAGACCCCTGGGTCTCAGAGTCTGGCCCTCCTCCTCTATGTTCCCAAAGATCCCCATACTTCCACACTTGCCAGCACTTCAAACAATCAAGTCTCCCAGCTGGACTTGAGCTACCTGAAGGCAGGGTAAACGCACAGCACTCTGCACCAGCATCTGACGTGATGCCGGGTCCATACAGACACTTACTGCCTACTGGCTGCCAAGTAGAGCCGGTGGGAGGCACAGCTGACCATGCGTGCAGTCCGGCTATGGAGCACATGCTTGTTTGTGTGACCCACTTGACTGAGCTCCTACATGCCTAGAACTAGGCAGTGTTCTAGGTGCCGAGAATGTTGCAATGGCAGAGAGAGTGAGAGACCAACCATCCTATGGAACAGAGAATTTAGTGGGGGGTGGGGAATGGACTTTAAACACATAACCACGCAAATGATCATGTAACTATGAATGCAAAAAAAAATTGTCAAATAAAACAAAAATATAGCAGGGCTCTAAGATCACGTAACTAGAGCAGCCGGCTCGTGATTTCTGCTCAGGTCCTGGGATCCGGCTCAGTGCTCGGGAACGAGTCGGCTTGAGGCTTCTCTCCCTCTGCCCCTACCCTTGCTCATGCATGCACGCACGCACTCCCCCGCCCCCCCGCCAAATAAAGCTTTAAAAAAAAATATATCATGTAACTAGATGACATGAGCACATAAGTTCCCGATTTTTAAAGGTTATCCAAGCCAGTAATGGGGGTTGGGGAGAATCTCAACAGACACAACCCCAACATTGAAAATATAAAGGAAAAAAACCTGGAGGTGAGCCAAGTGCCAGCCTCAGGGGAATGACCCCACATGGCCTTATCCAGGCAACCTGAGGGAATGGAACTACTGAGCCATTTAAAAATGACAAGTATGTGAACTATGTTGATATGTGGGAAGATATTCATAGAGTTTACTACAGATTGGATTTTTTTTTTTCTACCATAAAGGTGCTTAAGTCCATTAACAAAAACTTTAGAACTCCGCCCCAGCCACTGCTGCCTCAAGATAATCTACACCCTGGGGACCAGCAGCAACGGGTGAGCCTCGGGGTCTTGGTGGCAGAACAGGAGTACGTGGAGGGCTTTGGAGGTTGTCCGGTCATTTTCCAGATGTACAATCAGCTGGTCCCAACACCCAACCGGGACAGCACCTCATGCCCTTTCCATCCCACATGCAGGGGCGCCTCAAACAAGGAAAGGGGATTGGAGATCAGGCGAGCAACCCCATCCTCTATCAGGAAGAAAAGGCTCCCCCCTGGGATGGATGCGGAATGGCTTCCTGAAATGCCCTGGGGCCTGCTCCTCGCACAGGAGGCAACATCTGAGCCAGTCCTCACAGCACGTGGCTGGCTGAACCTGAAGGTCCCCCCTATTTTTTCTTAAAGGTTACTAGTTGAATCCAGAGCTATTCGAAGTGTGGAGCCTGGACCAGCATCACCTGGGAGCTGGTGAGAAGCACAGAACCTTAGTCCCACCAGACCTACTGAAGCACCACCTGCATCTTGACAAGATCCCTGCAAGAATCACAGGTACGTTAAGATCTGAGAAGCAACGGTTCAGTCCTAGACGGCAGGAAGATGGATTTATTCATTCCTCAAGCATTCAGTGACTTCTCTGCTAAATCCAGGGGGGAATCCAAAGATCTGACCAGGCACCTAACAAGGCCCTGGGGAAGAGAGAGCCAAGAGAGGCAGTGATCCAGCTGCCCTCAGGCAACCCCGGGGAGGAAATCCATGGCTGACCAACTTAAGAACTTTTCAGAAAGATGCCAGAGGGTCCAAGACTGGGGATGGATCTGGACGAAAGTCTTCAGGAAAACGATACATTTAGCTGCACTGAAACCACACTCTTAACATCCATAAAAGGCCCCTTACAACCTGTGCTGGTCAATAAGGTGCTGTACTGCTCCTTCCATCCGGCCTCCTCTGCCGGCTAGAAACTTGCCCATTCTCTCCCGCCCCACGTTTCCAGGAGCCGCTAGATTCGCTTTGTTCTGTGGCAGAAAACATGAACCCACCATGGCCCATATCAGCATCTGACTGCGTTCAGCATGACTTGGAGTTCAAGGTGGACACGGAGTCATCCCAGGTGACACCAGACAGGCTCGGGCCAGGATGTGGAGGGTCTGGGCCTCACCCCAAGGCCACCGAGAGGTCAGGTCAGGATTAGAACTTTTTATGTGAAAGCTCAGGTGTCTGAGTGATGGGTGAGCTAGAGGAGCGACAGGAATGGGGCACAGCATCTGTCAGACCGTGAGGGCCAGAGCCAAGTCAGGCTGGGAACTGGAGCAGAGAGCAAGGCTGGAGGGCTTCCCGGCCGTGATGCCAGGCATGGGTCTCCAAGACTGGTCAGTGGGTGGAGAAGGAAGCCAGCTGGGTAGGGACCACCAGCAGCTTTTGCTGACAAGGGGGATACTAAACTGTGGCAAGGCTGAGTCTGGGAGGCTGCTGGACAAGACATCCGTGGGCTGACCCAGGTGCGGGCCAGAGAGGAGGAACTTGGGTCTGATTAGAAAGGCTACTGCAGCCACAGCTGGAGGAGAATGGACATAGTAAGACCTGAGCAAAGGCCCAAGGGGGAGTGTGACCCCAGGAACCAAAAGAGGACCCACAGCAGCTGCCAGAAAAAAAGAGGGGAAAAGCACGGAAGCCTGTTATCAGGGGAGCCAGTGGGAGAGGAGAATGTAAAAATCATAGACGACAAATCACCTCCAGTGCTTCAGGGGAAGTAAGGACACAAGAAAAAAAGGTCCCTGCCTTTGGGAACTACGAAGCAGCAGTAGCTGGTGACCTATAAGCACGCCCCCTGCTGATGGCACCAGGGAGGGCATGCGGACTCAGGACAGGGGTGCTGGCCCATCCTCAGAACAGAGGCAAAAGCAGTTGCTGACAACACCCGCCATGCTGGTGTGCTTGGTATGCCTAAGGTTAACTGTATTGCTGGATAACGCCTTCTACAGTCTAGTCTTCGGCGAGGCTCGCCACAGCCCCGTGGTGGAACCCGCCGGTAACAGGTCCTGAGGCAGCCCTGAGCGCCGCCTCTGTAGAGGTGGGACACGGTGGGCAGTCCAGGGGATGTGCCACCTAAAATAAATGCTCTCAAAGAAAAACCAGAATGATCCCTTAAGTGCTTCTCTGACTATCCATGTTGGAGGAACTGTTTTTTAGGTTATAATTTCCAATACATGCTAACCAATGCTTTTGTCAATTACACTCAAAGTACTAGCAAAGGAAATAAAACAGGACCTACAAATAAATACCAAATGTTTTATCATTGGACTCGATCCACAAAATTCTGCATTAATAGGATCTAAAAGACTTAACGTGAAAAGAATTACACATATAAGCATCTAAAAGAAAGCACATAGGCAATTAATGTAGAAAGTCACTAAGACTCTCAACTTTGTTGTCATGCAAACAAAAAGTCACAAGTGAAACAGATTCCCACATTAGAGCCTAATACACGTACGGTGAAGAAAAGCTACATATATCAGCATTCAAGGTCTTTCATGAGAAAAACTACCTTAGTTTTCACTTATTAACTTAGCTTGGTATCAGCCAAATTACTCTTAAGGAATAACATATATCTAAATTGTTTCTGTATTTTGTTTAGTAACACTCATTGTAGCAACCAGTCTTACAGAGGGGTATGCTGATGGAAATATGAGGGGAAGAGAATTGAGCATGACTTTGACAAACCCAGAACATTCCTTTTTAGCTTTTATTCAAAACAAAAGCAAATGATGCTGCATTTCCAAAATCCAGCTTCAATCCTATAGTAGTTGCCAGTTCCCCATCTATGCTGTGCAGTTACAGCTCGATTTAAATTATCTTTCGATGAAATAATTAAATACCAGATCCATAAATTTCCCAAGCATGGATTCTTTTGATAGGAAATCAGATTCAAAATGTTCAAATTCAGAAGGTATTCAGTGATAATGTTTCCTAGACGTTCAATGTCAAGATCATTACCTCCTTCACCGATAACTGTAGCTGAATCGTGGAAACTAACACAGCCGTCTGTGGATTCTGTTCTTACAAACTTCTTTTTGCCCTTTGATCTTACCTGCCGTTGAAAAACATGATGCCTTCCTCTGTTGCGTGCAGCTTATAACACCTAGGATCTCCAACAACTAAATCTGACTAACTGGTATCTTCAAAGAACTGAGAGCAAGCAGGTTCCTGGTCTCCGAGAAACACTAACAACTTATTTTGCAGTTCCTTTTCCACAGAATTCTTCCATAGGTAACCATCATACCTCAGCACTCAGTAATAGTTTTTAATGATTAGCATCCATATCATATAAAAGGGAGGATACACTTTAACACCTTTGCCTTTATATAATTTACAATTCTTACATCGCTAAGCACCCTGTTTAGTTCAGATGACATTTTTCCTATTACGGCTTTTTCAAGCCTTTGAAAAAGGAGGAAGGAGTGCATGATCTCCACTGCATTACGACCTCCCTAATCCATGCGCCTGTTCTAGAATATTCTCTTATTCTGTCAGAACACACTCTCTTACACAAAAGAAATCCCAAAGTACACTCGTTGACCACAAACTTCTTCAGTTTTATATGGTTCAGAGTTAGTTGTGTTAATCAGGAAAGCTGAGAATTTCTCCCATCTCAACATCATGCTCGTATTACACATTTACTAGAATTGCCACACCAGCAAATCTGCATCTTCTTCAAGCTATAATGAAAAATTCTCTACTATTTGTTCTATGGATTGGTTTTCTGTAGCACTAGCTAGTTTTCAGAATACATCATTGGAAAGTGATACTTGAGCCAGCTTCTTTGCCCTAGATTCACCCACCATTTCCACGCAAGCATTTCTGATGCCAGTCTCAACAACTGTCTTGGGGGAGTGGGGCAGAGGGAGAAAAGAGAGAACTTCAAGCAGGCTCCACGCCCAGCGCAGAGCCCGTTCTCAACCCTGAGATCATGACTTGAGCCGAAATCAAGAGTCAGACACTCAACTGAGCCACCCAGGTGCGCGCGTCTTTCAATTCTTAGCAAAGCAAAGTGTTATTTAATAAGAAGCCCACGAAGTACTAAAGTTGACACGTGCAACAGTGAACACCTGAGTCTGTCAACTCTTAACTGGATATTTTCAGATAATTCTTTGTTTTTCAATATATTTTTTGGTTTATCCGTTAATGCTCTAAGTATACATGCTCTTCTCTCTCCATCAGCCAGTACATTCTCACAAAATAACACATTGTGCTTAAGCAGTTTATCTGGCTAGTTATGGTTATAAAACTAAATGTACAAAGGTCCATACAGCCAAGAAAAACTAATACAAAATGTTTGCTCTCAAAATGGCTTCTGCCGTCACTGCATTGTTTACTACTACTATGCATTCAGGAGTTTTTTCTTTGCAAAAAAAGTTCGGTGACATATGCTTTGCCATCATTAAAGTTAGAACCAATATACATTTACTGAAAAATATTTAGCAAACACTGAGCTTTAAGAAACTATCTTTATTCATATAGGAGACAATTATGCATTTAGAATATTTAATGGAATTTTATAAAGCTGTTATGAAGGAGTATAGCAAAACTGCAGGATAAAAGGCCAATATACAAATATCAATTTTATTTCTATATATAAGCAATAAGAATTGGAAATTTAAACGTATAATAGCATCCAAAAATGACATACTTAGGGATACACTTCAAGTATGTATTTAGGCCTGTACCCTGAGAACTATAAAACACTGCAGAAACTAAAGACGGTCTAAATAAATGGAGATACGTATCTTAAAAAAGCCTTGTACCAAGACTTGAGATTAAGTTGTCAATTCTCCTCAAATTGGTCTACAGATTCACTGCAATGTCAATCAAACTCCCGTGTTTTAATAGAAATCCACAATCTGATGTCTAAAATGCATATGGAAATGCAAAGGCTATAGAGGAACCAAAGTAATTTTGAAGCCTTACACTACGTGATTTCCACGAGTACTATAGAACGACAGGGAAGACAGCATGGTATCGTCCTAAGCAAAAACAGACAGTAGGGGAAGAGAATGCAGAACCACACACATGTTGTTGATTTTCAACAAAGGGGCCAGTATAATTCAATAGAAAAAGTGATTTCAACCACTGGATGTCCATACCTTACATTATCCATAAAAATCAACTCACACCTGAATCACAGACCAAGATACAGACCTAAACCCACAAAGCTTCCATCAGAAAACCAAGGAAAAGATTCTTTGTAATAGCAGGATAGGCAAAAATGTCTTAAGTAGAATACAAACAAATTTAAGCCTAGAAGAAAGCGCTAATACACTGGACCCCATCAAAATTTAAAACCTCTGCTCCTTGAGAGATACTTTAAGAAAATGAAAACAAGCCATTAAAAAAAAACCAGTCCAAATGTACATTTGGCAAAAGACAGGTATGCAGAATACATGAAGAAATCATAATTTGATAAAGACAACCCAATAATAATAATAATAATAATAATAATAATAAAGTCAGGGGAGGGGCAAAGATTTTGGATAGATCTTTCACAAAGGAGATACCTGGTTGGCCACAAAGCACATAAAACAATGCTCAACACCATTAGAGAAAAAAAAAACATCTAAAATGAGATATCATAAGAAGCCTCTTAGAATGACTAATACTAGCAGGACTGGAATATTGAGTGTTGTCAAGGATGTGGAGCAACTGGGACTTTCATACGCTGCTGATATTAATGTAAAATGGTATAATCATTCTGGAAAAAAACTGTCAGTTTCTTACAAAGTTAAACATACATTGACCATAATGACCCACCAATTCCACTCCCGGCTATTTACATAAGAAAGGTAAAAAATATATGAAACTTGTACATGTATGCTCACAACAGCTTTACTCATGCTGGCTAAAAACCAGGAACAACCCAAAATCAATCAACATTTGACATTTGATACAAATTGTGGTCCATCCATACCATGGACTAGTCATCAGCAATGGAGAATGATAAGCTACTGATAACACAAAGCGTCGATGGGTCTCCAAATCATTATGCTAACTAAAAGCCAGACCCCTCCCCCCAAAAAAGTAGTGAATAAATCCATTTGTGACACTCTAGAAAAGATAAATCTAACCCATAGTGACAGAAAGCATGTCGGTGATTACCGGTGGCTCTAGGATGAAGGGTGGGAAGTGGACAAAATGTCAATGGACTGCGAAGAGGCACAAGAAAACCTTAGGAACATAGACTGTGGTCGTGGTTGTTATGTGGACGTATACATTTGTCAAAGCTCATCAAACTGTCACTTAAACGGGTGCATGCTTCGGAACGTAAGGTATGCCTCAATAAAGTTGAGTAAGAATAAAACAACACCATGAAACAGTTGTAAACCACGTGACTGACGCACAGCCTAGGCCGTGTGTAACTCCACACATCAGTCCAGCAACACCCCATCTGTTCTACACTCTGGCCAACAGGACTGTCTACTGACCTCATGCTTGCATCCTTTAGCAATGTTACGTTATTCTAGAGGCATACCCTGGAAATACTGCAGGCTCGGCTCTAAGCCAACGCCTACAGTGAATATCACGAAGGGAGATAAATGAATTTGTTGGCTTCCCAGTGCATATAAAAGTTATGTTTACATTATACCATCATCTATTAAGCGTGCAATAGCACTGCGTCCAAAAAAAAAGTAGAAAATAATTAAAAGACAGTTTATTGCTTAAAAATTTTGCTAACCATCACCTGAGCTTTCAGCAAGTTGTAACTGCCAATCACAGACCACTGTAACTAATAATGAGACAGTCTGAAATACTGCAAGAATTACCAAAATGTGACACAGTGACATGAACCATTCCAACAGATGTTGGGAACATGGCGCCAAGAGACTCACTTGACACTGGGTCGCCACAAACCTTCAATTTATTAAAAAATGCATCATCTGTGAAGCACAATTAAGAGAAGTGCAGTAAAAAGAGATACCTGTGATTGTTTCTAAATGCTCTCTCGTAGGTTCTGTACTTCGCTCACTGTCAAGTGCCAGCCAAGAGCTCACAGATCCGCAGTCATCTATGGATGACACTTGGAGTAGCCATGTCTCAACTGCATGCCTGGAATGCTTTAGATTCAATAAAACCCCAACGTGCTCAAAATTGAACAAAATTATTACCCTCTTCACTTATGCTCGAAGTCGTACTGAAGTTTATTCCCTTATAGGGATTTTGGTGACATTCCTAATAAAGTACTAATTAGGGAGCTTGAGGAGGCAAGGAATGTAAGCTCCGTAAGGAAAATTGTTACTATCCCCTGCAATTCTTTGAGGTTTAAATTAGCAAATGTTTAGAGGAGTGTGGTGGATAGAATTTTAGGATGGTCCCCAAGATTCCCCCTCCCTGATATACAAACTCTATAATCCCTTCCCCTTGAACAGTGAATGAGACTAATGAATAGGACACAATATCACTCTCACGACTAGGTTACACTATAAGACAAAGAGGAAGAGATTTGTGCATGTGTAATTGAAGTCCCAAATCAGTTTGAGTCCATCAAAGGAGAGATTATCTTGGGTGGGCCTGACCTGCAGGTGATCCCTTTAATAGCAAAGAGACAAGCAGGGGCAGAGAAACTCTCCTACTGCTTTGAAATAGTGACTGCCATGTTGACAAGAGCCACACGATAGGCAAGGGCAGGTAGCCTGTAGATGCTGAGGGCCTCAGTCTTACAACCTCAAGGAATGGAATCCTGCCAACAACTAGTGAGCTTGGAAGAGGAATTTGAGCCTCAGATGAGAACAAGGCCTGGCTGACACTTTTATTTCAGTCTAGTGATATCCCGAGCAGAGGACCCAGGTACGTGATGCAGGGACTCCTGCCCTATGCAAACAGGGAAAATAGATGTGTATTTTTAAGCCACTAAATTTGCGGTACCTTACTATGCAACAATAGGAAACCAATAAGAGGGCACCCGGGTAGCTCAGTCAGTGAAGTGTCTGCCTTTGGCTCGGGTCATGATCCCAGGACCCTGGGTTCAAGTCCCGCATTGGGCTCCCTGCTTATGGGGGAGTCTGCTTCTCCCTCTACCCCTCACCCCTGCTCGTGATCTCTCTCTCAAATAAATAAAACCTTAAAAAAAAAAAAAGGAAACCACTAAGAGAATCCAAAAGTATAATTTACATTTATATACAAACAACTTTTGGCAAGTTTCCACCCCAAGGATGTGGAAGTATACAGAGATATCATCATGAAAGAAAAGCAGATGTGACCAAGTTATCCCAAGGAACAAGCTGTCTCAGTTCACAGAAAAGCCCATGGAGGCAGGCCACATGGCAAACTGGTGAGGGCAGTCTCTGGCACAGGCCAGATCTGGTTTCCAACTCAGCTCCACCCTTCTGACCCCAGGACCTGTGGAGAATCATTTTTCCACACCTCATCTTGCTTATCAGAGAGACAGAAGGTTAAACACCTACTAAATCAGTGAAGTCTCTAGGGCCACAACCAAGAAAGTTACTGGCTAAAACAAACAACAGAGAAACGCATTAACAATATAAGCACGGGCTTCAGAATCAAAAGAAAGGCTAAGGGCTGGGCCTTGGGGAGTGCTGGAAACACAGTAGCCTGGGGGTGCGGGTAACTGACCACCAGCGTCTCATCAGGAGCCTCTGCTGTTGGCCTGAATCTGCTCCCCTCCCCCACAAGATCAGAATTCCACCAAGACAGAGGTCCCAGCGGGACCGAGAGTCAGGGAGCTCTGTTTAAGTTGATTCACAAGTGAGCCTCCACAAGACCTCTCCAAACATCAGGCCCTGCTGGGGGGGCGGGGAGGTCCCTCAATGGGGCAGTGAGGGTGGGAGGGGAGTCAGACAGGTGGAAACACCACAGAGCACCCCCACACACACCCCACCACCTCCTCACAGAAGACGAAGTACGACACGGCAAGTACTACACACGGCAAGTGCTCAGAATGGCAGCAATTACTAGCCTCTACTCGTCATCTACTTGACACCCGAGTTGTGGTAAAAGATGATGATTTGGAAACATAATTCCAACCACACATGAAGGCTATACGCTGCTCGGTAATACTTACGGGCTTTTAGATTTTGCTAGTTCTCTCGTTGGCCCTGGTTTGTGCTCTTCCACAACTCCCAGCATCTTTCCCACATGAGGTACACATTTCTGTGCAATTTCACTAACTCGCATTCACCTTGCAGTACAGAATTCTGTCTTCAACGTCACTAAACCGATGGCTAACCGTCTACTGAGTATGCACATTACTCTGATTTTTCAAGTCTATTTTTTCATAACATTTGTATTCTTATGCCTTAAATTCCTTCTTGTAGATCTCCCATAGTTTTAAATATATTTAATATTCTCTATCCAGCGATCTGTTATTTAAGTTTATAGCATTTTTTAATCTGAATCATTCATTATACATATATTATTTAATCAAGCACAATTGGCTATAAATCCAGTTTCCGGTTAACTTCTTACAGAGTAATGAAGATCAAGAACACATTTCTGCTGCTTTCAAATTCGGGGTATTTTTTTTTTTTTAATGTTCAGTTAGCCACTGTAGAGTACATCATTACTTTTTGATGAAGTATTCAACGATTAGTTACGTATAACACCCAATGCACATCACAACTCATGCCCTCCTTAATACTCATCACCCTGTTACCCCCTCCCCCACCCCTCTCCCCTCTGAAACCCTCAGTTTGCTTCCGGGGGTCCATAGTCTCTCATGGTTCATCTCCCTCTCTGATTTCTCCCCCTTCAGATTTCCCTCCCTTCCCCTATGGTCCTCTGTGCTATTGCTTAGGTTCCACATATGAGTGAAACCATATGACAATTGTCTTTCTCTGTTTGACTTATATCACTTAGCATAATCTCCAGTTCCATCCATGTCAATGCAAATGGTGGGTATTCATCCTTTCTGGGGGCTGAGTAATATTCCATTGTATATATGAACCACATCTTCTTTATTCATTCGTCTGTTGAAGGACATCTCAGCTCCTTCCACAGTTTGGCTATTGTGGACATTGCTGCTATGAACATTGGGGTGCATGTGCCCCTTCTTTTCACTACATCTGTATCTTTGGGGTAAATACCTAGTAGCACAATTGCTGGGTCAGAGGGTAGCTCTGTTTTTAACTTTTAACTTTTTGAGGAACCTCCACACTGTTTTCCAGAGTGGCTGTACCAACTTGCATTCCCACCAACAGTGTAAGAGGGTTCTCCTTTCTCCACATCCTCACCAACATTTGTTGTTTCTTGCCTTGTCAATTTTTGCCATTCTAATTGGTGTAAGGTGGTATCTCAATGTGGTTTTGATCTGAATTTCCCTGATGGCTAATGACGTTGAACATTTTTTTCTTGTGTCTGTTTGCCGTTTGTGTGTCTTCTTTGGAGAGGTGTCTGTTCATATCTTCTCCCCATTTTTTAACTGGTTTGTTTTCTGAGTGTTCAGTTGGAGAAGTTCTTTACAGATCTGATATCACAGCATTCTAACTCCACTGATGACCGTCCACACAGTCTCCAGTGTGGCGGACAGCTCTCTCAGGGGGCCTATAATTTTGGATTGTGAGCTCATCTTCGGGAGCATTCCGTATGTGAGAATCCTGTGCCGCCTGAGTACAGCATATCCCTCAGGAAGGGCATCGCCAGCTTCGGGCCCCTCTCATGTTAATTTACCAGCTTGGGGATTCTTACACAAGTTAATGCAGTTCAACCCCCTAACCCAAGAGAGGGCTGGCCTGAGGTTACCAACCCTACCACCCCCAGCCCTAAGCCAGGGTGCGTCAACTTCCTGGTGATCTCCCCGATCTGATGCACACACTTTCTGGGGCCCATTCTTTCACCAGGAATATAGTCCTGAGAGACCTGGCTTTAAATAGGGGTCCCCACCCCTCTTGGGCTTTCGGGCTCATCTTTCCTGCCCTCGCCCCAAAAAAGACCTGCAGTTGCCAAGACTGGCCAACTTTCCTGGAGCTGCTCCAGCCTCAGCTCAGAGTCCTCACAAAAAGCTTTTCGGGCACTCAGGGTTTCCTATGAGTGCTTGTTCTCTCTACACACATTCAAAAGGATGCTCAGTGTTTGACCTCCAGCAGTGCTGGCATTCTGTAAGAGGAGGGCTTCCAAAATCTCCCATTTCCCATACTACCAAGGACAGAAGCCCCAGGGTATACATTCAACAAGTAAGAGATATTTTAAATCAAGCATCTTTTTTTTCTTACACAAGCTGTGCATGCAAAGTGATTTAAACCTCATCTAGTCTAGCCTCTCATCCATAAAAGATCCAGTCCCGTGACTTACTGGAACAAGTCAAATGAACACATTTAACAAGATGGTAAAAAAAAATACAGGCAAGTAGAAAGAAGAAATAACACCAATCCCCTTACCATTAGACATAAAGTTTGTTTACATTATTAGAGCTCATTGTTATAAATAATGCTTTAAAATGGACGTGTGGAGCTTTTGTATTTCATAAGATTTCCTTAGGATTGATTCCTGGAAGTTAAATTACTGGGACAAAGAATAAATTTGTAAAGGTTTTTCCTAAATAGTAAAAATATCTAAACACACTGCTTAATTGCTTTTCTGAAAGAAGTGTACTTCCAAAGCAAGAGCAGAGTTTGGAAATGTCCACTTCATGTCCTATTAAGCTTGGGTTGTAGAAAGGATTTTGTGCAAAAGTCCATGAGTGGGCCTAAGACATTTGAACAATTAGAGGGAATGTAAAAGATTAAAAAAAAAAAAGATGAAAGCCTTAAGAGTTTATTTTATTTTGCCAGAGAGAGAGAGAGAGAGAGCAGAAGCAGAGGGAGCTGCATTCAGAGGGAGAAGCAAGGAGCCAGATGTGGGACTCAAACCCAGGACCCTGGGATCATGACCTGAGCTGAAGGCAGACGCTTAACTGACTGAGCCACCCAGGAGCCCCTAAGGCTTTCATCTAAGCTGAAAAGGCAGAGATTCATACAATCAAGAAAAGCCACCCCCCCCAAAAAAAAAATACAGTCCAAACTAAGAACACTAAACAAAAGTCAAGACAGAGCCATTATTATATGTGAGTGAAACATTTGCTTTACAAAAACAGCAAGAAGGTGCCATTTACTGCCCTCTGTGGTTGACCGTGACCCACGAGTGCCAGCAGTGTCTTGGCCCCGCCTGCCTTCCTCCCTTCCACGTGTGATCCCAACACACCCAGAGAATGGCAGGGCCAGGCACCCAGCACACACTCCTGAGATCACAACTTCCCAGGCTGTAATCAGAGGACTAATTCCAGAAACCTGCTGGTCCTTCCATCCTCAATGTCAGATGAAGGGGGTGGAGGAATTCCTACCCCCTTTTCTACTTGGGGCGGGGGAGGGACCTTCAACAGAAATCTCGAAGTGGTGATTTCATTTTCAACCTCCCCACACACTGAAGGTAAGGAGACCAAAAGACGCATCTCACCAATTTCTAAACAGCAAACACCAAAATTGACAGTCCTATTTAAAATTTTAAAAAATAGAGAAAGAAAAGAAAGTCTTTAAACTAGCATCCAGCTGGCGCTCTGTAGACTCTTTGTATAGTGGATTTTAAATTACAGATTAGAGTAAAACAACACGAGCAAAAATAAGGAGTAATCAGGGTCTCTTTCTGAAGAAAATCTCCAGGCCAGCCATGGGCCTGACGGTCTTCAGCTACCCATGCCAGCTCTAATAACCGCTCTGAAAAACACTACTCCCTCAGAGGCACAGCATTCTTGGGAAATCAAAGCTATGATTACTGGAAAGCGGAAATGCTCAAAAAGAATTACCAAAGGGAGAAAGGACTTTTTGTTTTATCTTCAAGATTTATTGAATGAAGTCAAACTTTACAGACTCAATGCAAATGCATTCTTGGGGACACATTCCACACACTGCCCGTGTCCCCTGCCCTCTCTCCCCTCGCTCTCCTGGTTCAAGTAACAGGATCATTGTATCCCCACAAGTACATTCCACAGGACTCGTTCTCTGCAAAAACAGTCATGGTTTCTCTCGCTTCGCTGGAAATTTCCTTGAGCCTTCCCACTTAAAGGACCGTCCTATCACGGTTTCCTTTTATAGTATTACACAACCCAAATTATAATGATAAACTCATCTCTAAACCATATGGTAGTGACTCCAAAATTAAAACGTAGATTGTCCAATACTGCAAAATCTCTGATTTAGAGAGCCTACCAAATTCTGCTCTCCACCCACTGAAGACACACCCTAACCCAGCCATCAGGCTTGTTCACAACGGAGTTCAATCTGTCCAACAGTCACCCTGACCCACAGAGTTAGTGCTGCACTCGGGGGCCACCCAGAACAGACGTGACCAGTGGGAAGAGGCTTTGGACAACCCTGCCAGGTTTCCCAGCCAGGCCTCCCCCAGCCCTCTGGCCGTCCATTATTCTCCTGCACGCTCTTCAATACACCCTCCAAAGAGTCAGGGCCCCCAACATAGGGCTTGCAGGGTACTGCGGCTGGAGGCACTTTATGTGCCTTTAAAGGAAAGTAAAGATTTATAGGCCGTCTCCTCCTATAAAGCTTTATATTCTGTAAATGTGGTCAACATACAGGTCTTTTATAGAATTGCTGTTTTTTTTAAGCCTATACTCCTGTCAAAATGTTTAACCCAAGAGGTAAGACATTTATTTCAATTACATTCCACCTTTTTGGTGGACTTGAATTGAGATCATAACTGGTCCCGCAACCGTTGAGGTATTCTTGTCAGCTTCCCAGCACTTGAAATTGCTCAGAGTATGTCCCCCAGATATAGGACACTTTTTTTTTTTAATGAAAATATGAAAGCCTTGTGGCATTCTTGGGGTCCATTCTGATAACTTACAAAAAAATAAAAAGATTGCTTTTGAAGAAATAGTGATTTTTTTCTATACTAACATCTAGTCCACAAGGACATTACAAGAATCCCTATCAACTGTATTCCCTAAAATAAGACCTACCACCCCATGTTATCTCCTATCTGAGACTGGCTCGGCACTACTCGCTCTTAGCTAACCCACAGTGGTTCGCTCCTACTAATTCTGCATCATTCAGAAATGCTCACAATATGCTTATCAGTCTGCCCCCAATTTCACACGTTATTCAATAAATTTTTATCTCCTATGTGCTGAGTGGTATAGATTTCACTCAAGACTGCTGCCAGACTTCTAGGAGCCCAACATTTTGACCTTGTTTCTTTTCCAGTTTTAAAAACTGGCTATTCGCCCTACCTAGTCCTCTGGCAAATGGACAGCCGTCACAACGAAATAACCGGAAATTTCTATCAACACCAATGAGCTGTCAGAGTCCCTTATCTTTGTTCTCTTTCAAATAAGGATCTTTCAACTGTAAGAAGAGATGAAACTCTGTCCTGTATTCTGAGATCTCTCAGCTTCACAGTCTGAACCTCGAGGTCTGTGGAGAGAGACCCAGAGGTTCAGAGTCTGCACGAGGCAACAATCGTCCACCTCCACCAGTGAGCTCAAAGAATCTGGTCGGGCTTCCCCCCCCCCACCCCCCGTGGAAACAAGACCCACTGGTCTGCTAGTAGGTCAGTGCTCTCGACAGCTACTGCTCACCGTTGCTCGCTGCAACGCAACATGATTCCTTCCCAGCGCCGGCACTGCCACGCTGCCTTCGGGGCATTCCAGGGAATAGGAAAGGCTGCTCTCCCAAGAGACACCTTCTCCCGGCACCTCCACGGATGCTGAGCTGCTTCCTCCCTCCTGCCCTCTATGTCGTGCTCATCTCCTATTAAGCTTGAACTCCCTTTCACCTTGACCCCAGTTATTTTTCCAATCTTAAGACTTCTTTAACCTATGTTAGTAAGCTAGAAATAGACATTTAAAAAATTTTATTATTTTCAGAGGTAGAAGTTAGGGATTCATGAGTTACATATAACACCCAGTGCTCATTATATCAAGTACCCTCCTTAATGCCCATCACCCAGTTAACCCATGCCCCCAAACACCTTCCCTCCAGCAACCCTCTGTTTGTTCCCTAGAGTTGAGTCTCTTATGGTTT
Organism: Ursus maritimus; assembly: GCF_017311325.1. Classification (NCBI taxonomy): domain Eukaryota; kingdom Metazoa; phylum Chordata; class Mammalia; order Carnivora; family Ursidae; genus Ursus; species Ursus maritimus. Next base: position 35,364,480 of record NW_024424230.1, read on the forward strand.
GCCTCCCTCTGTTTTCATCTTAATTTCTCCTTCCGTTCCCCATGTTCATCTGTTTTGTTTCTTAAATTCCACATGAGTGAAATCATATGGAATTTGTCTGACTTATTTTGCTTCACATAATATCCTCTAGTTCCATCCACGTGCTTGCAAATGGCAAGATTTCCTTTTTATGGCTGAGTAATATTTCATTGTGTATATATACGACATCATCTATCCATTCATCTGTTGAAGGACATCTGGGCTCTTTTCATAGTTTGGCTATTGTGGACATTGCTGCTATAAACATTGGGGTGCAGGTGCCCCTTCAAATCATTCTATTTGTATCCTTTGGATAAATACCTAGTAGTGTAATTGCTCCGTCATAGGGTAGCTCTATTTTCAACTTTTTGAGGAACCTCTATACTGTTTTCCAGAGCGGCTACACCAGCTTGCATTCCCACCAACAGTGTAAGAGGCTTCCCTTTCTCCACATCCTCTCCAACATTTGTCAGTTCCAGAGTGGTTAATTTTAGCCATTCTGACTAGTGTGAGATGGTATCTCATTGTGGTTTTGATATTTCCCTGATGTCAAGTGATGGTGAGCATTTTTTTCACGTGTCTGTTGGCCATTCGGATGTCTTCTTTGGAGAAATGCCTGTTCATGCCTTCTGCCCATTTCTTGACTGGATTATTTGTTTTCTGGGTGTTGAGTCTGACAAGTTCTTTATAGATTTCGGATACTAGCCTAATCTGATATGTCATTTGCAAATATCTTCTCCCATTCCATCAGTTGTCTTTTGGTTTTGTCGACTGTTTCCTTTGCTATGCAAAAGCTTTTCATCTTGATGAAGTCCCAGTAGTTCATTTTTGCCCTTGCTTCCCTTGCCTTTGGAAAATTGTCTAGCAAGAAGTTGCTGCAGCCGAGGTCAAAGAGGTTGCTGCCTGTGTTCTCCTCCTCTAGGATTTGGATGGATTCCTATCTCGCATTGAGGTTTTTCATTCGAGTTTTCATGTATGGTGTAAGGAAATGGTCCAGTTTCATTCTTCTGCACAGGGCTGTCCAATTTTCCCAAACCATTTGTTGAAGAGATGGTCTTATTTCCATTAAATATTTTTTCCTGCTTTGTTGAAGATTAGTTGACCACACAGTTGAGGGTCCATTTCTGGGTTCTCTATTCTGTTCCATTGATCTATGTGTGTGCCAGTACCATACTGTCTTGATGACTACAGCTTTGTAATACAGCTTGAAGTCTGGAATTGTGATGCCTCCAGTTTTGGCTTTCTTTTTCAACATAACTTTGGCTATTTGGTTTCTTTTCTAGTCCCATACAAATTTTAGGATTGCTTGTTCCAGCTCTGTGAAAAATGCCAATGGTATTTTGGTAGAGATTGCATTGAATGTGTAGATTGCTTTTGGTAGTAGAGACATTTTAACAGTATTTGTTCTTCCAATCCGCAAGCATGGAATGTTTTTCCATTTCTTTGTGTCTTCCTCAATTTCTTCGTAAGTGTGCTATAGTTCTCCAAATACAGATCCTTTACCTCTTTGGTTAGGTTTATTCCTGGTACCTTATGGTTTTCGGTGCAACTGTAGATGGGATTGATTTCCTGATTTCTCTTTCTTTTCTGCTTCATCATTAGTATATAGAAATGCAACTGACTTCTGTGCATTGACTTTGTATCCTGCAACTTTGCTGAATTCCTGTATCAGTTCTAGCAATTTTTTGGTGGAGTCTTTCGTGTTGTCTGCAAAGAGTGAGAGTTTGACTTCTTTGCCAATGTGAATGCCTTTTATTCTTTTTGTGGTCTGATTACTGAAGTTAGGACTTCAGTACTAAATTGAACGAAAGTAACGAGAGCAGACATCCCTGCTGCGTTCCCGACCTTAGGGGAAAAGCTGTCAGTTTTTCCCCAATGAAGATGATAGTCATTGTGAGTCTTTCATATATGGCTTTTATGATATTGAGGTATATTCCCTCTATCCCTACGTGATGGAGGGTTTTTTATCAAGAAAGGATGCTGTATTTTGTCAAATGCTTTTTCTGCATCTATTAAGAGAATGATGTGGTTCTGGTTCTTTCTTTTATTCAGGTAGTGTATATCACATTGATTGATCTGCAGATGTTGAACCACCCCTGCAGTCAGGAATAGATCCCACTTAGCCATGGTGAATAATCCTTTTAATGTACAGTTGGATCCTATTAGCTAGTATCTCAGTGAGAATTTTTGCATCCACGTTCATCAAGGATATTGGTCTGTAGTTCTTTTTAGTGGGGTCGTTGTCTGGTTTTGGGATCAAGGTAATGCTGGCCTCATAGAATGAGTTTGGAAGGTTTACTTCCATTTCTGTATTTTGGGCCGGTTTCAGAAGAATGGGTATCAATTCTTCTTTAAATGGTTGGTAGAATTCCCCCTGGGAATCCATCTGGCCCTGGACTCATGTTTGTTGAGAGATTCTTGATTACTGGTTCAATTTCTTTGCTGGCTATGGGTCTGTTCAGGTTTTCTATTTCTTCATGTTTCAGTTTTGGTAGTTTATAGCTTTCTAGGAATTTATCCATTTCTTTCAGATTGCCTAATTTGTTGGCATATGATTGTTCATAACATTCTCTTGTAATTGTATTTCTTCAGAGTTGGTTGTGATCTCTCCTCTTTCATTCATGATGTTATTTGGGTCCTATCTCTTTTCTTTTTTGCTAAGTCTGGCTAGAGGTATATCAATCTTACTCTTTTTTTATTTAAATTCCATTAGCCAACATATAGTACATCATTAGTTTCAGATGTAGAGTTCAATAATTCAGCAGTTGCATATAACACCTCAGGTGCTCTCCTTAATGCCCATCACCCAAATTCTTTCAAAGAACCATCTTAGTTTCATTGATGAGTACTGTTTTTGATTTCTGTACCATTGCTTTCTGCTCTAATCTTTATTATAAAAATAGACATTTTAGGGGCACCTGGGTAGCGCAGTCATTAGGCATCTGCCTTCGGCTCAGGGCGTGATCCCAGCGTTCTGGAATCAAGTCCCACATCGGGCTCCTCCTCTGGGAGCCTGCTTCTTCCTCTCCCACTCCCCCTGCTTGTGTTCCCTCTCTCACTGGCTGTCTATCTCTGTCAAATAAATAAATCTTTTAAAAAAATGACATTTTAAAAAGATTTTGAGAGCGAGCGCAAGTGAACAGAAGGAGAAGCAGACCCCCTGCTGAGCAGGGAACCCAACATAGGGCTCAAACCCAGAGCTCAGATCATGACCTGAGCCCAAGGCCGACACTTAACCAACTGAGCCACCCAGGTGCCCTTAGACATTTTTAAAAGCCATTCTTTTTCCCCGCTAGCAAAGGAATGAACTTCATCTCTAACAGATCTGAAAATTGCTTCAAAATACAAAGGGAATAAGGAGGCCCCTCTACAGCAGATTGGTCATCTATGAGAATGGAGGCCTGTGTGGCTACCACTGGGGCCAGCCAGAAAACTGTGTTCTCCACACCTGTTTGGCTGGGGCTTTGAATATCATTAGTTATAAGTCTACTTAGTTCTTCAGCTTCCTTTCCCACTGAGGTGTACTCATCTTTGAAGATTAGTAGTGATTAATACTATCATAGGTGTCACTTCCATCCCCCTGCACAGATACAGCAGATACAACAGCCCAAAGAAGTCCTGTGCCTTCCAGCATTGCCATTCATAGCACAGTAAGCACCCAAATGACACTCCAGTTACTGCTTGCCATGCCAATTTGTTTTTCCCAGATGCCCCTGCCACAAAGAAGTCTGACCATCTTCAATTTCTAATGGGACCTCAAAACCTCTCATGAGGTGCCACTTCCTAGGCCAAAGCTTCATGTACCAGCATGGTATATCCTTACCTGAAGTCCGAGCAACATGGGCCCCTCAATTTAACATTCTCCTCTCAACTGATTCCTGCTGAAACTTTTTTTCCAGAATCTTATCAACTTTATTAAAAATTTTCAAAATTTATACCTGACCGTGGTCAATGCCAAAGCTCCGATCTACTAGAGATACTTAGATTGACTAAAAGTGACCTCAGTCTTATATTTAAACAATGCCCATGTTCAACTGTAAGAGCTATATTCTTTAATCCTCACCTACAACCCTCCTCATTGTAACACAACGAACATGCCTGTCCTTGTGAAGCTTACATTCTAGCAGGGAACAGACAATAGGTACACAATAAGTGAACAAATAATCTAGTTTGTCTTAAGCCTCTTGAACAGTGACCATGAGTACTGAATCCCAGGGCCAGCGGCTATCAGCAAAGCTTCATTAGAGAAGCTTGGCATGTTTCAGTAGGAGATCTCCATTATTCTAAGTTCACGTTTTTATTAAGCTTTGTAGAAACGTGTCATCACTTCTGTTCAAATCTCCTCCTGTAATTTTTCTAGAAACACACCTCACCACAACGCATGCCTTATTTACGATGGAAAAAGAAAAGCTATCAAGACAGACTTGAGTTTAAATTCTAACTGTGCTACATTCTGTGTGTCTTCATCATTTCTCAGATAATTCCTATCTCACTGTTTGGTGCATGAGAACCAAACAAAGCCAAAGTGACTTTGGACATATTCTTTGAGTTGTATGGAAGATGAAGGTAACAGAACCAACCTCAAAAATATTGTCAATATTAAATGAAACAGAACTAAAAGCACTTATCCCAAAGTCAGGATCCCCAATTATCAGTTAATGTATAAAAAGCAACTGGTCTTAGAATGAAGTAGAAATCGAATAAATGTTATTTCCTTCCTACATCTACATGCCTGTGCTTTCTTCTTTTGGGGGAGTTTTTGGTTCCTTTCGATGTAGGCCACCTTCCAAAGCACCTAGTCATTGGATAGAGGGCCCATGACATAAAGCGGGTAGGCCTCTGCTCTGCTCCCCAAACCTACCATCCTCACGCTCTGCTCACATGGGACCCAAGATCACTGTTATTTCTTATGTACATCTCTATGTCCTCTGAGGGAGGGCAGGAAACACATCTTCTTAACTGGAATCACCAAAACCTATGCAATCCCCTCAATGCATGGAGACATGGGCTCTGAATCCAAAATCCCCACATCCCAGCTCTATCACTCACCAGCTACACCACCCTCTCTGGGCCTCAGTGTCCTCATCTGAAAGAGGACAAAGTAACAGCAGCTGTCTTGTCAGGTTGTTGTGAGGATAAACTGCTATCAGCACATGGAGCACATCCCAAAGTCATAGCAAAGTTACATGTGTGTACATGTGTTATACACGTGCACACGTGTGTCAACAATTCCAGCTAACAGTTTTATGCACACACCCAGTCTGTCCTTTACTGAACACTAAGTACAGACATATTTTCAGTACACATGCTAGGTGCTGAGGCAATGATTCACTGACTTAAGAATTTTAGTTTAAAAATACAAACTTGGGTCCTTCCTAACAACTAATCCAAAGTATCTTAAAATTCCTTTTTTATTTATTGAATTCTTTTGGAGTCAAACAACACCATTATGATCCCTTGGTTTTTTTTTCACTCTTTTTACTATGTGAACATAACCTCTTCCACAGGGCTGGCCACTTGTATTATTATTCTGATTGTTCTTACTTTAATTGATTTTTAATATGTTGTTAGAACATTTCTTCTCTGATTCAAATTCTCAAAAGCTATGTGACCTACATTCCACACTACCATTTTTGCCTCCCCTTAGTGGGCTATGTCAGCCAAAGAGCCAGACCTGTTTGCCAAACTCATCCACTATGCTATATCCCTTAACTGTAGTAATTTTAATAGGACCATTAATTTGCAACAGAATGTGGCTAGAACGCCATTTCCAGCAAAAGATCTGATAACTCATTCATTCACCAAGTATTTGTTAAGCACCTGTTCTGTGCCAGACACTGTTCCAGGGCCTGGGAACGCAACTGCGAGCCAATGATCAAAAGGCTCTGCCCCCTTGAAATGACGTTGTTGGGGGAGGAGGCAGAGACAAGACAATAAGCAGTAAACCTAAAGCAGTCATACTCCGTTCCTGTGAGACCACCACACACGCATCCCTAAGAAGTCATTGTGCTACGCAAAAAATCACACAATAAACACCAAAGGCCATATATGGGGGAAAAGGCAGAAACCTAGTAAAAATGACCACAATTGTAAACACACTGAGAGATTAAGATAGACACAAGTACTACAATAAACATGGCACTTTACTGCAAACAAACAAATGGAACCTGAAGTGCGCTTGAGGAAGCGGACGCTGGGGCTGCAGCTTGTGAGCAACGGTGGAGGGGTAGGAGCATTATCTGAAATCAGATGAAGTTGTCACATGGGGACAGAATGTGCCTCGTGAAACAAGACGTGAACGGAGGCGGCCGGGAGATGTTTCAGGGGTGTGCATGTGCTCGCCGTGTATTCCTCTGTGGCCCGGCTCAGCTGGGTGCAGTTTTCTGCATTCATCTAGCGCTTTTGCAAAGGAAATCACACATCAGCAAATCTGAAACCCGTGTTATGGTCAAATGGTTCAGTACTGTATCAAGCATGTTGAAACAAACACGTGCTTTAAAAACAAGTGGTACACAGCATTGGGCATATAAGGTGATAATTGCTGTGAGAAACTAGAGCAGGATAATAAGGACAACTGAGAATTAGGATATTGTTGAGTTTTTTAATGTATTATTCTCTACTACCATTTTCACTCTATACCTACGGTTAAGAAAAACCCCTGGGTGCGCTGGATTTACGCACAAGCCTGCCATCCTTCTGGTGCTTCTTCCAACTTTCCCAAGTGCATGCTGTGGTCCCAGGGCCTCCCAACACTGTGCCCACCCTCACAGCCCTCCTATGCGGCATCAGGTACTTTTTACTATTCATCCAAAAGGATTCGACACACTACAATGACAGCACAGTATTTCGAAGTCAGCCCCACGTGTGATGAGCGAGTCCAAACACATCTGAGTGTCCACCATCGGACTGGTTTGTGTTCAGGAATTCGCAGATTCACCCTGGCAAAGAAGCGGTAGATTATCTTCTCTTCACACTTCCCCTGTGGTCAAGACGCTGTTGAGATCTTTCAGCTGTTCCACATGCTTTGAGAGCTTCACTCCAACTCAGCCCGTTTCCAGCTTCCTTTTCCACATCTGCTCATTCCTTATTCCAACCCAAACTAACCTCTAACAAGGCTCCAAAATTGTAATCACAGCTTCCAATCAAATCCTGCAAATTTTCTATCATAAATGTGTACTCTTCTCTAATCACCAGAAAGCTTTCAGTTCTTACATTTGAAAGTTCATAGCTGAAAGAGGATTCGGATACAGAGCTTCAGGAGGAGGAGAAGCAGATAGAGGGGCTGGGGGGCACGTGTGCACGGTAACCCCCAGAAGGCAGGCCCTGAGCAAGGAATGGCGGGGAAGGCGGGGAAGCCTGGGCAGTGGGACACCCAGGAAGGCTCCCTGAGCCCTGCTTCCCATCCTACCACCCCCTGCTTGGTGGCTTCCTGTCTTCATGTTGCAATGATGCAAACATTAAATCTTTTGTGCTGTCAAAATAGAGAGATTTCAAGCTGATTGCTCATCTCCCTGTTACACCCTTCTTACACATCTGATGAACACAGCTCCTGTCAGTGTTTAATTAAATCAGATTTGATTAAGGCCTTACTCAGGGACCCTGCTTTGTGTTTCCTAATCTGAACTGGATCTTTTTTGTTTCTCAAAAGGCTTTTTCAGCCACAGCTGCTGCTGGGGTATTAGAGAATGATGCCCCTCTGGGCAGCCAAGAGGCTGAGCTGGATCACAGGCCCATTCAAGCTTTCTGGGATGGGTGTCCTTGGTCAGGGTCCAACAAGCCCTAGTGTCCGGGGAGGGCTCCTCTGACATGACAGCAGGCCTCTGTGGGTCTCCTGTGCTGTTGGGAAGTGCTACAGCCTCATTTCTGATGGTGTTCTCACACCTACATGCAGAATAGGTTTTTTCCATTACTATCTGACACCCTAGGAAGTATTCCAACCTATTCAAATCAATCTCAAATTGCTGGTGGGAGGGGAAATTAGAACAAGTCCTATGAAAAGCTATTTGGCAATATCTATCCAAGTTCTAAGTGCACAGACCATCTGACTCTGGAATTTATCCTGCTGATAAACTTGCACATGTGCAAATGACACACATACAAAGTTACTCATTGTAGCACTTTCCTATGGCCAAGAAGAAACCAACTATTCTTCAATAGGGGGTGAACTGAATAGAGGTTTCTACATACATGTAATGCTGTATTAGGCAGCTGTTAAAACAGGAAGCACTTTATTCACTAAAATGGAAAGAGCCTCAAGAAATATTAAATGAGGGCCCCTGGGTGGCTCAGTCAGTTAAGCGGCTACCCTCGACTCAGGTCAGGATCCCAGGTTCCTGAGATCGAGTCCCACATTGGGCTCCCGCTCAGCAGGGAGTCTACTTCTACCTCTCCCTCTGCCCCTCACCCTACTCGTGTTCTCTTTTTCTCTCAAATAAAATCTTTAAAAAAAATACTAAGTGAAAAATAGTGCATATGATAGGCTAAATTTTTTTATTCTAAGGAAGAAGTAAATTATATTTTTTTCTCCATGTATAAAAACATAGGGAATTAATAACACTGATTACATGTGATGGCAAACTGGTGAGTTTGGGGGATGGGGCTAGAGAACACTACCAGAGAAGAAGGTAGGATATTTTACTATACATCATTCTACACTGTTCAAAGTTATAGCCAGGTGAATGTGCCACTCTTGAAAAAAAAAAAAAAAGTTTAAACTACTTTTAAAAATTAGAATAAACATTGTACACCTTGTTGAAATGCCAACCCCACTCTGAAAGCGACGGCTGTATACCAATGTAGGAAGGAGGCTTTGGGCATACTGGGATCCAGCAGACCCCTGCTCTCCTCTTCCTGTCTCTTTTCTGGCTCCACCCATTCCGACACTGACTCCTTTGTAATTCTTCAGGTAACCTACCTTCTCTCTCCATTATCCACTCCCTACTCACACAGGTGCTACCACCCAGGAACCAGCATGGCCCTGTTGTCCCCTAGAACTGGCACGTGACCCAAAGCCACCACCAACATCCACAGCAGTCCTGGTTGGATGACAAAGTTGCACGTCACTACTGTGTTCTTGTCAACTGCTAATGGTGGAGAATTATTCCAGAAGATTTGCTAGCAACCTCCATTGGACTTGGAGCCACATTTATAAGTTTTCAACAGTACATATTACATTTATTGCTATGCCATATTTTCTAAAGAAAAAAAATTCAGCCGTTCACCACTTTACTGTCTTCTTCCTTCCAGAATTTAACCCATACAAAAAATTAACTATGTACAATCTCCAGTCTTGCTTTAGGTTGCAGTGCTTCTGGTCTTTGAAATCTCAGCTCCACAAATTCTTGGTTCAACCCAAGTTTTCAGAGCCAACTAACTTTAGAAGAATGAGAAGCTTTACAGAAGAGGCTATCCAACCTCCTCATTGGTTACTTCAATCAGTTTTTGAAAATTCGAAAACATCTTTTATCTAAGCATAAAAGTTAGACTTCAATTGTGTGTCTTTCCTCACCCGTGAATGTCCCGTGGCAAATCAATCTTATCTATATTTTTGTTTTAAAAAATGCTTTAGTTTTTGAAACATGCCTGGGAATACATTATTAGCTAATGGTCAGAGTAAGTTCTAATAATGAGCTATGAAAACCTACGCGAAGACAAAGACCAGTTGAATGCCAATTCTAACAAGACTTGTGACCATGGCACCATCTTCCCCGATGGTCATGACTGGGCTTCTGCCAAGCATTGGCTGAGTCACGGCCATATTTAACCTCACCATTTGTCTTTTGGGTAAGGAATGGGCGGGAGTGAAAGAAACAGTGATAAACATCAAAACCCCAGCACTACTGCGGAGTCATCAGCTGAAATTAAAGACGAGAAAGACACGTCTCCCCTTACTATTTACACCACCCAGACTGTGTGACTTCCTACTTGTTATCCTCAACTGCCACCAGACAGTCAGACCCCAACAGTCATAAAGCTGCTGGAATGGGAAAAGAATTTATCAAGCATCTAAGCTAATCACAGATAAGCTAAAGGATGCAGGCCAAATACTAGGGCTCCTGCCTGACCTGTTTCCAGAAGCTAGTTCGGACTTTAGGCAAATACCACTTTTTTAAAGCCCCTGAAGTGTGAGGATGAGACCTGTTTAACACTGAATTTCTAACTGTTGTGATCTAAGGGCTTGTTAGGAAGCCAGCTGTCCTGCCCTCACAAGGACCAGCCCCATGTAAAACTAAGAGCTCATTTAATAGACCCGCTCCCAGCCCCACCCTCCGATCCCGTGGGGCCACCGTCCCGAGGCAGCACGCAAGGCACGGGTGCTCTAACGTGAGCAGATGGGCACTCATGGTGTTCAGCCACACTGGAGGGGCACCGCATCAGGTGACAAGGAAGACCCATGATTCTAGACAGGCACACGACAAATAATCCACTAAGTGTCTGCAATAGGCTCACGACTGGCAGGCTGCACACCTCCATCCACGTGATAGCTGACTGCATGTGGTCATGGGCTCCGCTCTGCTTCCAAGTGTGCTCACCATCAGTGAGTTCAATGCGGACACGTGCCTGGCACGGTTATGGATGGATCAGTATAAACCCACAACAACTGTCAGGAATATCCAGGGCCCACCTCCTTCCTTTCTAGCGCCTACATTCAAAGAGATGGTCAGCTTCATAAAGGACTGAGCCCAAGAAGAAACGCAAGAGTTAATCAAGTGTCACTTAACAGGATCCTCCGGTGGGAGCCATCTGATGCCTCCACGTCATAGATGCCAGTAACTTCAAGAAAAGGGACAAACCCTTTCTCAGTGCTCTTCCAGGGCTTCCCAGGAGCCTGTGCTCCAGAGCTAACACTCTTGAGCCAGCTCATTTTGTTACTTAAGCATCTGCTCTTCTTGATATGGAAAGGAAGGCAAAAACAGAGTGCGCCCTCTTCCCCTCAGCCACACGGGCCTGTGCTGGCCCCAGGAAGCCCTCCCGTCTCTCGGAGCTCCGTGAGACACACAAGCCCCCTATTTATAGATGCCCCATCCACCCATTACTCAGGCACTTAAAAGCGCCTGGGCTCCTCCTAATCCAGGGTCAGCACAGATGCACGCTGGCTGTCAGCGTTCGCTCTTCCAGTAAACCTAAAAATTACAAGTAACAAGCTGCTACAGGGTAACTCCTGGGTATCAGCATTCTTTCCTTCCATGGTTTATGTCAATTCATGAAAACATGTGTGAAGCATCTGCCTTTTTATTTAAACAGAAAGCAAGAGCTCAGATTGCTGCACTGTGGCATTTCATGCACAAACCCAACAGCTAAATTGGGAGCTCCATCGATGGGAGGGGCACCCTGGAGTTAGGTCACCACAGCTGCCCCGGCCACCAGCTGCCCAGGAGGCCTCCCCGTGAACTGAAGGGGAGACAGTCAACCACAGAGCAAGGCCAAATGCTTAGAGAAGGAGTAATAGTTCCTTCTGACTTCGCTGCCGGGCGTCCGATTCCAAAGTACTCTCGACTGCAGAGAAGACGGCAAATTATAATTATTTTAAAATTCCTTTTACTGCATCCAGTATTATTTCACAACATTTTCCTTGAATTTGATACTGGTAAGAATTTGTTTATGGCCAGACCAATTGTAAAACGAATAAGCCTTCATTTTATTCAAGTTCTTCTGAGAGCCCTGTTTTGTTTTGTTTTTTTCCCTTTCTCTCCCACTAACACGGAGCACTCCCTTCCCGCACACGGTTTTCGCCCTATTTGAGAGTGAAATTCCCATCTGGCGAGAGAATGTAGGTTCTGACAGAAGGGGCTGACTTCTGCATTCCTTTCATGTACACATTTTCACCATAAACCTCAACTCCCGTTACCTCCGTTTCACTGCGGCACCCCTAAACCCCAGCCAAGTTCTGGGGTACAAAGCAGTCAAGCCAACGTGGAGAATCTGCACACTGGTTTCACAAAAGCAACACGTGGGCCTTCTTTTTTTTTTTTTTTTTTTAAAGTTTTTTTTTTTTTTTTTCCACACGTGGGCCTTCTTAAAAAAAAAATAAACTGCAATAGAGGAGAAAGCATTTTATTCCATCTTTCTACCCCTAAAGCCTTCACTTGAAATGAGACACATTCTAGATGCTAATCTCTGTGAAATTCCTTTTCAGAATACATTAAGACGGGAAGCTGTGGTGACCATCTATGCTCGGAGCTAACCCCACCACTCTGAACCCCATCAGAAATGTGGACGTTCGTCTAAATGGAATGAGGTGAAGGGCTGCCAAGTTCCAAACCACCACCTGCGTACGGGAGCAAAGGTCAGCGACTCTGAGACAAAAAATGATGATTTTTGGTGGGAAAACTGAAGAATACGACTTCTCTTATAATATGCTTAATTATATGTATTAATAGGTCTAATGCTTTTCCTTTTTGTTAAAAGTAACATGTTTCAGCCTAAATTTCTTGAATTCATAGTAACATTAAAAAATAAAATAAAACCTCTACACCAAAAAATTTTCCAAGACAGCAAATAGTACTTGATTAGATGCATTGCAAGGAAATGAGAAGTTGGTAAAAGAAATTAAGGCCAACATTATAATCTTCTCTAAGGCAGTTCGTTTGCTAAGTGGCTTAATTGTTTTCCAAGCATCTGGGGAGAAAGCCTCACTGAAAGTTCCCTATTTGTCTTCTTCCTCTCTTAATCCTCTGCCAGCTCCGACATCTACACAGCAGCAATAAGAAACAGAGCATGTGGTTAAGGAAATTTCTAAAGGATATAATCTCACAAAATAAAATCATGGGCATACAGACACATTTTGGGTCTTCTAGCATCTCTCACCAAGGGGGGGGGGAGAAATTTAAATAGAATTAAGGAAGCAGGTCTCCTTGGTTTTGAACTTTTGGACAGACAACGGAATGCTGGACAGCCAAGGAGATAAGAGGCGGGGACACCGTGCAGGCAGAGAGAAGGGCACGGGAGGGCACAGGACACTGGGCAGCAGGAGGAAGGGCGTGTGTACTAGAAGGGTACAGATGTGGCTGGACGGCAAGGGTGGGGGTGGGTCTTGAAAGCAGCAAATGTCCTAGTTAGATCTGCATTTCAGTTGCATCACCTGCAAAATGAATGACGGGTTGTCAGGGAATCCCTCCCAGAGGAGAGACCCCCCAGGGACAGTGCCACCGAAACTCCAAGCAGAGGTGTCAGGACCCCAAATTTACAGTGGTAGCAACTGGAATGGAGAGAGGGGGCTCATAGGAACAACTGTACAAATCAAAATTATGGGTTTTCATTAAGTAGAAATTAGAGATCAACCCAAGTGAGCGCTATTAACCCAACAGCTGTGGAAGGAGAGTGTATTACTGTTCACTTCATCACCTGTGTCTGAAGCACAGCCCAGCTCCCCCATATGAAGGAGGCGGCCCAGGATGGGGTCAGGACTCCTCATACTTCCTAAGTGATATCCAACCCACCTTCTCATATTCCTGTGTCATGACACATGGTTAAGAAACGACACCCATGTCCAGGATACTTAGACACTTAGGGTGTTTGAGATTGGTTTGAAAAGCAAATTTATTTCCAGCCGAATCACAAGTTAAGCAATATGGAAAGCAAAGAGATCATCTGATGACCGCTTAATTAGATCATCAACCTTAATCGAGGAGACCAGATTCCTTTCACTTTCGGGGATGCTGTGCCGTGGGAAGGGGTGGCACCACCCTTATGTGGTCTTGGAAAAAGAATCACTTGCTGGTGGGACAAAAATGACTGTCTGAAATTGAGAATAAACAACTGTAAATACCCCAGGGTTTGGTATTTCTTTTAGGATTTGAGAAACACGCTGATCATTTTAATCCTATTGGAAATGACTAACAAAGTTACTGCGGTGTATGCTAAATATAGACATACAGCAGCCTGGTAAACTTTAAAACATCAACCAATTAAATATTTATTGCCTTAATAAAACAGTTCAAATGAAATGAAGCTGAAAAGATCCTGTTTGTCCTCAGTGTCAAACTGAAGCATACAATTTAAATTTTAATGACGTATGAATAAATCCTTGCACACTAAGTCATTTTTACCAAGTCAAATTTTCTTCCTTCTCTTTTCTTCCCCTTTCTCTGACAGCCCAATCAACTCCCATCCTACACCCTTACTTCTTGCTGTTAGGACTATCAGAGGAACCTCACCGCTCCTAATTTGATTTTGTGGATATTTTGTGACTAAGAAATGAAATCAAAGCTGATAAGAATATATACAGGGTAAGAATAAACAAGCATCGTGTGAGAACCTTTCCCAATTAGCACCAACACCTAGAATTCTGGCACATGACTTCCTCTGATTGTCTTGGGCTCGAAGCCTGCCCCCACCTCAGCCTGTGTTGTTTACATGAAGAAAGGGGCACTCCCCAGAGGTCCAACACCTCCCTGAAACGCTGAGGGTCTTCCAGCCAAGGAGTCCAGAAATGGAGATGTCCAACACCCCAGTCCTGCAGTCTCTGCTCCCCAGGCCCCCAACACCCCCCTCCTGCTGGCCAGGTTCCTTGGCTACTCAGGTGTCAGTTTTGCACAGAGGAGTGGCCTGGAAGAAGGAACCTTGCCCTACCCACTACCTAGCACAGGACAGGATGCAGCAGGGGCTAGAAAGTCGGCAGCCCCCAAGGAGCCCCTCTTAAGCCCCACGCTGTCACCACCAGCCAAGTGCTCTCGTGACAGCTTCAGCTGACCTCCGGGAGCTTCCATTTCCCCATGCTCCATCCACTGCCATCTCTCTTATGGACTGTGAGAGCTATAGAGAATGTTCATGAAACGCCTTACCCAGGCCCAGCCCTTGGATATGCTTGATACACATGTAAGGGTGGCTGCTACTGTCCCCACAGTTGTCATCAACACTGGCAGCCAGATGGGGCCGCTGGCTCACCCCCCAGGGCCCAGCATCAATGACGGACTGGGGATGAGCTGACAAGTGTAGACAAGTGACCCACTGGCTTTGGGTAAGGGAGGGGCGCCCCCTGCATTGTCCTGGTGTCGCTCTGGCCCTCCTTAGTACTGCCGCCACCTTGCGCTCTGGAAATCACCCTGCCGAATATGACAGAGAAATGGAGGGTCCCCACCCCCCAAAATGTCCTTTCTGCACTCTGGAAGACAGTCATCATAGAGATGGACATGTTGAGGTCAGAAGGGTTTGGGTTTCTAACTCCTCTATTAACAGGACTTTTAGGTCAATGAATTTCACAATGAAAATCAGTTTCATCATCCTAAAGCAGGAATGACTCACTCACTGAGGCTGCATGTGGAGCTGCTCACATCGACGTCCGCGCAGCTCCTCTGTGCTTGCTACGTGATACCCCCTCAAGACCTCTCCCCTTCAGCCCGTCTTCTGTCTCTCTGAGCAGTGGTCCGAGGGTGGAAAATGAGGCAGATCTGATGTAAACTGCTCCGCTGAGAAACTGTACGACCTGAAGCAAGCTTTTCAAGTTTTCGACTCTCATATAAACTTTGCTTCTAAGACCAATTGAAAATAGTATTTTAAATTAGGTTTTAAAATTATAGGCAAATTCATAGCGACAGAAAGTAGATTCAAGGTTACAGGGCTGGGAGAGGGGAGAAAGGAGAGTTATTGTTTTTTGTTACAAAGTTTATTTGGGAAGATGAAAATTTCGGCAATAGTGATGATGGTTGCAGTGCCTGGGTGGCTCAGATAGTTGAGCGTCTGCCTTCAGCTCAGGTCATGATCTCCAGGTCCTGGGTTCGAGCCCCATGTCATGCTCCCGGCTCAGCAGGGAGTCTGCTTCTCGTGCTCTCTCTCTGCCTCTCCCCCTGCTCGTGCTCTGTTTCTCAAATGAATAAAGATCTTTAAAAAAAATAGTGATGACTGTCATACAAAATTGTGAAACGTAACTAATGATACTGAGTTGTACTCTTAAAATGGCTAAAAAAGCAAACTCTGTTATATGTATCTTACCACAGTAACATTTAGTTAAGTTATGTAGAGGATATGGTGAGCGCTGGGGAATAAGGAGAGCATAACTATTTCAACAAATAAGCGGTATGCCTTAGAACAGGATATGAATGAAATCTATAAACCCAGGCTGCCTAACATTATGGGTCTGGCTAGGATTGATAAATGGAGATCTGACATGGGACAATCTTGACTGTAAAATCAATGCACCATCTACAGGAAAAGCAGCCCCTGTCGCCCCGAGGCTGCCTAGCAGTAAGGGCTCCCTGCTCCGGTCAGCAGGCCTGACCTCAGAGCACAGCCCCCAGAACTAAGTGATGCCACGTTCCGGGCTCGCAGTTAGGACACGTCACACTTTCTACTTTTTTAATCAAGGGAAACATTAAAGAAACCTCTGGGAGGGAGCCACAGGCTCGTCGGGGTCTCAGTGCACACATCCTGCAGGTGAATATGAACCCAGGCCGGACCCGGCCACTCCCCTGGGAAATAAGCACATTTACCTCTAGGCCCGTAGGACATCGCCGGCCACCCATGCTAAGGTCTCTTTATCCAAACACCACCAGACAATAACTTTGGGCTTACGATGGAAAATGTGAAGAGCCCACCTTTTTGACAAGTTTCTGATCGGTATTACTAAAAACTAGGATGTTTCGATTATACTGAGTTTCTGAGAGAGGTGCAGTCCTCTGGGTCTGGCCCGGCCCATCGCTGGCTGTTCCACTGAGTCATTCATGGAACCAAGGTTCACCATGTGGCCTTGGTGGGCAGAGGCCCTGGCCAGGCTCTGGGGACAACTTCACCGGTGAGCTAGCTGGGACACACGTGCCATAGCCATGGGCTGCCAGAGTGTGAGAAAATTCTATCATTCACTCTTTCTCACATATTGGATTTTTATGCTTTTTTCATGGTTAGATTTCTACACCTAATCAATATTTTTTATCCTTAATATTATTCAATAGTGAATTTTCACTAATTAAAGCAAAAAGTCTGAAATGACTGCGGCAAAAGCTATTTCGACTTTTATAAAATTGCTTTAAGAGCCAACGCTTCTGTCTACCTTAAGTCTTGCTTTAGAGGGGAATAAATTCACCTGGCCAACTGTTCCCCAGAATCCCATTTACTTTCACATGAGGAAAATGTCACAATAACCTTCCAAGACACGTAGATAGCTTTCCCAGCTGTTCAAGAATAAATACGATTTTTCCCTCATCGCTTGTCAATTACCCTGATTTTAAATTATGTGTATTTAAGTAACGTTTAGCTTTTGTTGTTTTAAGAATGGCATCACCTTTTCCCTTTAGAGCTTGCCATATTTCTATAAATTTTAGCTTAATTTTAAATAGAACTAAAGTAGCTTTTATTTTCTGGGTAAGTAGCTTTATCTCACAGTGGTCTTTCAATGCATGTGTGAACATACCCATGGAAGGCCCTCGTCTTTGTACTGACACCCTTATTATAGTTGTTCTAAAAGTGCTAAAGAAAGGGCACTGTTTGAAAAGCTCTTCCCCCTGCCACCCTCCCCCCAAGGCCATAGCCCCAGCACTGTTAACATCCCCCCACCCCCCGCCCTAGCCGCCTGTGCAGGGTAGGGGTGAGAGGCGGTCCAAAGGGCTCAATTCCCACTCTACAACTCCAGGGATCCATTTGTCACCCCGCAGATGGCCCATCGGGCAATATCTATTCTGGGAGCATCTGAGTGGGAGGGAGAGGGAGGCCAAGGGAGCAGCCATTGCCGGGCGCAGGCGCTAATCAAAGGCAGCAGGCAGGTCAATCTGCCAAGGGTGGGACGGTGGCCTTCGTTTAGGTTCTGAAGCGAAAGAGCGTCAGATAACTCTGGAATGATTTAGGTACTCTCACTTTGTGAAGAGGAACCAGAATCTTGGTTCTGCTCTCTTTTTGGAAATTAACAACTGCAGCATTGTCCCGTGCCACGGAGGCCAGGTTCTGGAGATACATCCATGGGAGTACCTACTCTATATTGTGCTCCAAACATTTCCAATGTGGGCACTCTGTTATACCGAAAAAAACAATTAACAAAGAAGCAAATAAACATAGAACACAGTGAATAAGAGAAAAACAACCACTGAGAAATAGCAACAAGGGGTCTAGAGGCCAGACCTTTGTGTGTTTTAAGAACTAAAATTCAGTGACTAAATACCCTTTTATAAATGTTAAAATATAAACAGAGCTATGAAGTCAATTGCTTCTTCCTTCAGGATCACATAATTGCCCTTTGAGGAATTAAATTTTTTTTTTAGCAACTCTCTTTACAACAGATCTCACGAAATTAACAAAAGCACTTAAGTTATAAGATTGAAATTTCAAATACATTAATTCATCAAAAATGTAGGGGGATAGTCTTTTCAACAAATGGTGTTAGGACTGGGTACTAACATGCAAAAGAATAGCTTGGACCCTGCCTCACACCATATACAAACTCAATGGATCAAAGACAAATGTCACAGTTAAAATAATAAAACTCTTCGAGAAAAACATTGGAGTAAAACTTCATGGTATTTATGATTATGATATTTGATTAGCCAATGATTTCTTACACAGCACCAAAATCAGAAGAAACTGATTGTAGGCAATGGGGTCCTTGGACAATGTCCTTTTCTTCTGATCATTTTTCTCACAAATATTGTTACTCTCTAACTGTTCCCTCTCCAAAACCAATGGGCGAACTGACAGGGGCCTTCAGGGCAAAGAGGACATTTGATTTCCAAGTCCTGATAAGAGTTGCACAAGCCACCATGAAACCACCTTTCAAGCAGTGAGCGGTATTTCTCCCTCAAGCTGCCAAAGCAGCCCCACCAAGCCACACCAGCAGAGCTATGGGACAAATATCAAAGCTTTGACTTTTTCCAGTGGCCAGAAGTCTGCATCTGGTGGTCAGTTCTGAAGACTGACAGCAAACTATGACCTCTTCCTTCATTCACTCAAACAACAAACACTTACTGAGCATCCATTTATTACCAGGCCCTAAAATACACATAGTACTTGGTGCTGAGAGCACAGATGAAAGACAAAGTCAAGGAACTCAGAGACTAGTAAAGGAGAAAGCAAGTAAATAACAATGCATAAGGGCACCTAAGAACACATATGTGGGCATCTAGACCGGCAGATGAAAAGAAGGAGGTTTGCTGGAGGAGCGCGCACAGAGTTGAATCGGGAAAGACAAGGCACTAACCAGGTAAGGAAAGCAGAGAAGGGTGATCAGCATGGAACAGACATGTCAAGCAACAGCATGGATGAAGAGTTTTTATAGACTCTTGGAACTGCCAACCATGTGTTACCATCACTCTTTAAAACAGCCATTCTTGTCTGTTTATTGATATCATGCCTGCATGTTCAGACTAGCAACTTAATTCTTCCAGGCCTTGAAAAGCAGGAGCTAAAGGAGATGAGCATATGCCTCAGCCACACTGGAGGAGAAGTTACCCACTGTCAATGAGGATGGTGGTTCAGATGGTCTCCTCCTGGGAGAGAAGGAATTTGGCAGGCTGCCAGGCTCAGCTATCCAAGAAGCAAGGGCAAGGCCCAACTGAAGTCTTTGCCCTGATTTTAACTGGTTGTATCACCTCAACCCAGTCACCGAAGCCCTCAGGCCTAGCTCCCCAGCAGGGAAGTAAGCAAAACATCTCAGGAGCCCCTCCCAGCAGTAACAAGGATTGCATGACCTGGTCAGCTTATCCATGACAGGCCATTTGCCCCAGTCATCCCTCATACTTTTTACTTAGCCAGCCCAGGAATGTGTCCCTTTCACTGTGGAGTCATGAGGCCTGCCCTTTCCAAGGAGGTGAACCACCACACATTCTGGGCTTGGCTCCTGGGCCGGGGACATCCTTGGTCTTCCTCATGATGGACACTCTCCAAGCCTGGCCAGATTCCAGTACCTCTACCCCCAGCTGCTCCCTGACAAGTCCCCGGCTATCCAGCCCTCACTCCGGGTGGCCAGTGGCACTGCATCCTGGATATGAGCCAACTGAGCATGCTGGTCTTCAGCTTCGTTCCCTGGTGAGGCTGCCACCTTTCCCACTTGCTGCCATCAGTGCTCCCACCCACCCCATGCTCCCTATGTCCTTCGCATCTCCTTCTCAGCTGCCCTGTAACACCTGTCAGCCCTGTCCACAGCTCTTCCACCTAGAGGGGTTAACCCTTACCTTTTGAAACACCCATCTCCTGGGCATGCATTACTATCCACTGATGCAGGCCCTGCCCTGTAAATCCTGCCAGCTGGGACTCAGTTTCACCAGGCTGATATGGGCATTTCCTCTTCATGACAAAGACCATCTTTAAGATTCCACATTAATATCCCCCAATTTTGCACACCATTCAGCTCTTTTCTTCCTTTACAACTGACTACAACCACCACGAAGTTCCCTGCTACTGATTTTAAAGGTTGGTAAATGGACAGAAGTTTACATAGCCTGCAATCAGTTTCTTGCTTCTGATTTTGGTGTCCTGTAAGAAATCCTTGGCTAATCAAATATAATCATAAATATCATAAAGGTTTACTCCAATGCTTTTCTCTAAGAGTTTTATCATTTGAACTCTGACATTTATGTCTTTGATCCATTGAGACTGTATATGGTGTGAGGTAGGGTCCAACCTATTCTTTCACATGTTAGTATCCAGTTCTAGCACCATTTGTTGAAAAGACTATCTTCCTACATTTTTGATGAGTTAATATTTTTTAAGTTTCACTTTTACCCTGGAGAAGATATCATCAAGCATAGCCCAAGAGCTCTGCAAGGTGGTCTCACTGCAGCAGAGGCTCTCCCTGCAGGAAGCTGATCAGTCAAGGCCTCATACTTCTCAGCCTCAAACATTCTCAACAGCATTTGCCTTTGTTTCCTCCTGGGAAAGGACTGTGTTACTT
Source organism: Ursus maritimus (assembly GCF_017311325.1). NCBI lineage: Eukaryota > Metazoa > Chordata > Mammalia > Carnivora > Ursidae > Ursus > Ursus maritimus. Next base: position 35,385,307 of record NW_024424230.1, read on the forward strand.
AAAATAATATTTGACAATCACTGACCACGTCACCCTATAAATGTTATTATTACCCTTTTACAGATGAGGACACTGAGGGGCATAAGTTAAGTAGAATGTTCAAGACCCCAGCCAATGAGTGGAAGAGCCAGGATGCAAATCCTGTCCACACTCTGAGACCGAGTCTACACTGAATGTGACTTAATGTAGGGTGTCTACAGAGCTCAAAGTAGAGTTTAGTGAAGCAGCCTAACATATGAGAAGAATATGGCTTTGGAGTCAGGCAGACCTCCCTACAAATTCTTGCTTGACCACTTACACCTGTGTCTTTGGTGGTCTGTGAATCTTTCTGAGCCTCAGTTCTTACCTGTAAAATGAGGATGCGAATACCCATTTTACAAGGCGGTAGACTTGAACCTGATTGGAATAATGAGTGTGAGGCTCCTAAAGCCATGCTGAGAGTCCATGGCAGATGTGCTTCTCAAGCACCAGGGCTGTCACACCCATCATTGGTGTTCATGAGCACAGACAACAGAGACAGCACCCGTGGAGAAATGCAGAACTAGGGAGGGCCAAGGAATTCCTGGAGACTGGAATTCCAAGAAGAACTTGTGAAGCAGTAATTCTTAATTTGACTGCACTTGGCGTCACCCAGGAAGCTCTGTGGCCTGACAAAAGCACCCTAGGCCTGCCCTACATCTACTTTTTCAAAAAACTCTACACACATGGGGAGGAAGAAGAGGAGAGGCAAGTAGAGAGGGAGAGGGAAGCCAGAGAATGGGAGACATACCCTTATCACTGTGTGATCCAGGCAGACCATACACTTACACTGCCTATCGATGGATCCCAGGGGCCTTCTATGTACAAAGCACTGGACTCATACATGACCTTATCCCTCAATAGGCGCAGAAGCATGTGTGCTTAGTACATATTTATAGGTGGGTGGGTGCCAAGTGGATAGATGGGTGATGTGACAAGCCCAAATGAAAACTCACATATGGTCTGAGTACACCCAATGAAGAGGCTCAGTGGGGCCTACCATTAATACACAGCCTCCTGCCAACAACCCTTCCTCTTCACCAGCCCATGAAAGGGGGTTACAGACTGTTCTGACTCTCAAGCTGCCGGCGAGAACATGCAGCATCAGTAACTTCAAAATTCCCTAATAACACTTCAAAAATAAGAGCACCCAGTCCCAGTGGGCAGCTGATCTCAGGTAAAAGACAATCAGATCAAATTCATTCATCCCAAGGTGAGAATGACTGATAGACAAGAGGGGGCAGACTCTCCGAGGAGTTTGCTAGTCTAAGTGCACCTCCTCTCAATGTCATGTGTCAGAGCTATCTGTATCCCTCTCTCACCTCCCACTTCTAACCCTAGGCCAGAGGGTTCTGGCACAAACACACCACTCTCATCCCCACATATCCCAGGCTACCTTTCCAAGCATACTTGGAAACTCTTGGAAAGGAAAACCCTTACAAAGGTGTAAAATTTAGCTTTCAAAAACACAAAAATACCAAAGAAGGCAGGAAGATGGGTGGGTTGGTGAGCTGTCCAGTTCAGACAGCCTAAATCCGCATCTCTTGTGTTGGGTCACATTTCTGCAAGTCCATTTGCAATGGCAATGCCTGTTAATGGCTGAATGCAGCAGACATGTGACCCAGCAGCATCCCATGAGTGCCAGCACTCACTTCCCTCTGCCTCTAAAAGCATCTGCTGGTGCCACCTTAAACACACACACACACACACGCGCGCGCGCGCGACAAAGCCCCAGTATGAGCTTGGGGCAGATCAACCTCCATCAAAGTACCCACTCCTGAAATGAATTTCCCATCAGGCCATCATTGAGAAACTCCTACGTGCTTGGCAATGCTGGGCAGACCCCTGTGCAGCTGGTTCAACTTCTGGAACCCACAGGCAAGTTGACATACCATGTTTTAAATAGAAACAGTCTTGCTTCATTTAACCAAGAAAGAAAAGGGAAAATATTTATTATGCAATGCCCAGCATCCATGAACCTTACAGCCACAAACAAGAGTTATTCCTCCATGTGGACAAGCAGCACATCTGTTCCGTATTCTGACATGTTCACAGTCATAAAAATGTCCTCACAGCTGGGTCCTTGGGGAGTGTATGAAGATGTGTTATTTGTTCGTCCCAAGTTCCACAAATACGGGCCCTGAGCTTTATTCCTTGGGTTTTTTATCCTATTTTCACCTGCATTTTTACATGTTCAAGAAATCCTTCATTAAGAGGTCACACATCCATCAAATAATGTAGGCACAGAAATTAGAACTGTAAGATGTAAGTTGTATCGTGCAAGCATCCCATGCTCGTCAGTTTGGCTCCTCGTGTGACAGCACCCCTCGCTGCTGCAACCACCTCAGAGGGCAGAGGGGCGAGAAAGAGGAGCAGCTCCAAAGTTCTAAAAATATATTTTGATCTTAGAACTAAATCCTCCTGCAGATTAAAACTTTTTTCCCCACAAACTGAGGGCTTCAGAGGGGAGGGGGGTGGGGTATTGGGATAGGTCGGTGATGGGTATTAAGGAGGGCACATATTGCATGGAGCACTGGGTGTTATATGCAAACAATGAATCATGGAGCATTGCATCAAAAACTAGGGGTATACTGGATGGTGACTAACATAATAAAAAATTATTACAAAAAAAATTTTTTTCCCTTAAAATATAATTAGACAAAATGGTGGTCTCTGTGGCTCGCGATGGTTTCCAATGACCCACCCAGTACGGTGAGTACCATCGGGCCCACTTCCCAGATGGACAGATGGAGGCTGGAGAAGTCCTTGGAAACAGCTACTAAGTGGCAGTGCCGGGAATTAAACCCAGAACTTCCAACCTCGTGTCCATTTCTCATTCTGCTTGATGGGGCTGATGTTTTATAAGACAGAAATGAACAGTAATGACTTCACAAAAGCCCAGAAATGAAAACCATTAGACACATGATCTAGTTGTCCATTGGTTTTACATCAGTGTCAACATGTCATTGACTTCATAATCCTTCTATAGTCGTGGGTAACTCAAAGGACTCAAAACCATTCTAGACCAAAGCTAGAAGCACACATAGCCATGCCAGGAGGAAAGCAAGCAGGGCAGCCCTCAGATCTAGGAATGGGAAGAACAGCACCCTGAGCACAGGGCACCTCGACTCAGCCCATGGTCGTGCCGGCAGCACCCTGCGAGCCACCGTGGTAGGGGCAGGAGAATCCCAGGAGCAGACTTGGGCCTTAGTATCATCCAGGAACTTGTCAGAAACAATCTCAGGTCCCACCCCAGACCTACCAAATCCGTGTCTCCAGGGGACACACAGGCACACTGAAGATGGACAAATGACCCTTTGGGCATCTGCAGCCTGGGAGGGGGTCAGGCCACATTATATGCAGCTCTCTCTTGTTCCTGTACTGGCCACCATGCCTTGTCCTTCAGGCTTCTAGCTCATGAAATCCCATCAACCCTGTAAGACTGGCATTACAATCCCTGATCTACAGATAAGGGAGTGGAGACCCAGAGAGGTGAAGTGAGGTCACGGAGCAGCAAGAGGCTAGGTCCATACACCCAGCCAGCCCCCAAGGCCCTGCTGCTTCCCTCCCAGGAGGCATGTCATCGATACCTGAAGCAGACCGCACCTCGAATCTGCCCAACCTAGGGCTGGCTCTCCAGAGGCCTTGTCCAGTCAGACCATCCCTGCAGGAGGCAGAGTAACCAAGGAGGTGAGGGAGGCCTAGGCTGGGAGCCAGCACTACCCAAACTTTCAGGAGGCAGCTGGGGGCTAGAAGGGGGGACCCTTAAGTTACTTAACACGGCTAAGCTCAGCTTCTGCCTCTGTATGAAAGGAATAATCAAACCTCTCTGCTAATGAGGCAGAAATGTGATCCCATAAGTGGAGTGCTTAGCACAGGTGGGGCACAGAGCAAGCTGATGGCTTCTAGTTACCCTGAGGGCACCGGAGCATGAGTTAGCACCCTTGACAATCACCTGGGGAAGCTTTTCAAGGTCACCAATGCCCAGGCCCCACCCCCAGAAAGTGGGACCCCACACCGGCCTGCAGTGGGGTCCAGGCACCAGTTCTTTTTAGAAATTGCTCGGATACCCTAATACAATCACTAGTAATTTCTACCTTATATTGAAGCGTCTTTGACAGACACTGGGAAAACTCTGGAATGACTTATAATGTGAATTATGCTAATAAAATCGGTAAGGATTGCACTAACATCTTGTTACAGCTTTTTATTCTTGTTTTTTTTGTTGTTGTTGTTGTTTTTGTTTTAAGATTTGAGAGCGAGAGAGAATGAGCAGGAGAGGGCGAGCAGAGGGAGAGGGAGGGAAGCACACTCCAAGTTGAGAGCAGAGCCTGACACAAGGCCCCATCTCACGACACTGAGCTCAGGACCTGAGCTGAAACCAAGAGTCAGGTGCTTAACTGACTGAGCCACCAAGGCACCCGTTTCTGTGTTTTTAAATCTCCAGTTTTTGCTATGACTAAGTTTGAAAAGTCTTTATTGGGGCTTATCTTTTGTCATAAAGATGACCAGTGAGGTCCCTAAAATACTAACTTCCATGTTCAGAGCACACAGGATTGGTAAAAACGCACTGACACATGAGAGGGCTTCTCACATGTCGATCCTGGTAGGCGGCCCAGAAGGAAGACTTGCTGCCCATCCCGCAGGTAGCTCAGACATGTAGTTTATTAAAAGTACGAAATGAATTATGGGCTTTTTGTGAACTAACCAGGATTCTTCTTTCTACACTGACACCCTTGGGTACATGTCACCTCAAGTGATACCTCACGTTATTCTGCCAGTCTGGTTCCCAAGGGCGGAAAGCCTGTAGAGGACAGAAGACAACACTGGCCAGCCCCCCCCTACCCCCGCAGAGTCCTCTTCCAGCACCCTCCACTTGCCCAGGCCCTCCTCCAGCTCCGGCCTGTCACTGAGCAGTCCATGCAGAGCCAAGGTCCCGGAGCCCTGCACCACCCCGGCCCCTCCCCAACAAAACCATCCTCGCAGATTCTCTCTTCATGGTCATGACTTAGCAAAGTCTAACCAAGGAGAGCTTTCCTACCACCGAGCCAGCTTGAGTTTCTAACTTGCGTCACTGTTGGCCACAGCTTCAGGCCGAGCAGACACGCCTCTCGGCATATGTGAAACAAAAGATGCTATGAGTAAATGTTGGGTTTTCTGCAGCTGATGGAAACTCAGTGTAGTTCTAGTTCAGATACTCTGAAAACTGGAACCTATTTGTTGAGGCCTTAAAAATTCAGAAGGATGAAATCCCACTCGGCACAAAGCCCTCTCCCTTTCGGACACAAAGGACAGGCATGGCTCAAAGAGGCCCCACAATGTCACACCAAAGGAGAAGCACTGACGGTCAGGGAAAGAGGACTGATCTAATATCATTGCATAGTGGACTCCAGTCCCAGCCTTGCCTGTCACTAGTTGTGTGACCTTAGACAAGTCCCTCTCCGGGGGCATTTGCATATATATAGCTAGACATCAACCACGAGGAGCACTCGGGTTCTTCACAGGCTTCAAAGCTAAGGAATCTTCGCTTGGGCCTCTTGGCTGTTATAAAAGAGAGAGAGAGACATGCTGGCCTTCTTCAAACCTGGAGTTTTATCAGGTTTTCTGCTTTTAAACACCAAAAGGCAAAGCCCTGCTGGCTCAGTATTTCTATCCCACCTACCCCAAAGGCCACTGCTCCCTGTCATCATCTCCTGTGCTCAGGGCTATGCACAAATCATCACAACTTCAAAAGCACCATGTTTAAAAGATTTCTGCTTTTAAAAACTAATGGATTTTTTTAAATGAATTTTTTAAAACATATGCAAGAAGACTGGAAACAGGTCCACGTAAACACTTCTATATCAGAGTTCATACCAACATTATTCCTAATAACCAAAACCGTGCAAACGACCCAAATATCTATCAGCTGGGGGGTGCATATGCAGAGTATGGTATATCCATACACGAGAATATTAGTCAACCATAAAAATGAATCAAGTACTGGCTGAGCCAAGCTACAACAGACAAAGCTTGAAAATATGCTAAATCAAAACCAGACACAAAGGCCACATGTCACAGGATTCTATTTATATGAGATTTCCAGACGAGGCAAATCCATACAGACAGAAAGTAAGTTCGTGGTTGCCAAGGACCTGGGGAGAAGACTGGGGAGAGCTCTAACGGGCACAAGCCAGGTGGTCAAAATATCCTGGAGTTAGCGAGTGGTGATGGTTGCACAACTCTGAATACATTGAGCAACCAGGGAGAATATATTAATGCTTTTTCAAAGGTGGGGAGGAAGTTCTAGGGTATGTGTACTTGATCGCAAAACATCAAATATTGCGTCTGTGTACCTGGCTGTGTGGGATACTCCTAGAAAATTCTTCACAGTTCTGCTGGCAGCATCAGCGAGGTGCGACCCATCCTGCCCCATAGCCTTCAGTCCCTGTGAGACAGGCTGGTCACACTAGGCTACCCCCTGGGAGAGAGGTGAGCCGCCCACATCTACAGGAGCATCGTCTCCTGGGTGACTAACGTGTTTCTACACATCCATCAGGAAGTTGGCAACACGGGCACTCAGCTTGGTGTGGCCAATTATGGCCATCCCGTGGTGCACTCCGAGCGAGAGGTCCTACGTGGGACACCTCATCGGTAAAAGCTGAGGGCCTGATAAAGTGCTTCACAGGTTTCTAGCACGTTTACTTCCTTTACCACAGCTGATCCTCACAGACAGAAGCCCAGAGAGCACAGGGTGTTACTGTGCCCATTTCACAGACCAGGAGACCGAGGGTCAGAGAGGTGCAAGGACCCAACCAGGGTCACATTCTAGTAGGAAACGGTGCACAGCATGAAGCTGGGGATCCAGCCTCCCAGGCCAGCACTCTCTAAAAGACACTTGCCTGCCCCTTCTTGCCATGTTCTCAGCAGACGAGAAGGATCAAGCATCACATCCTCCAAAATGCTCCTTCACTGTAACTCGTACTCAGTGGCTCACCCCTGGAATGAAGAGTCATCCCGCTGTCCCCCCAGAGCAAGAGGCCAGCCAAGCTCCTGTCCTCCCATCTGAGACACAGAGGTGGAAGCCTGTGGCTCTCTCTCCTCCTTAAAACTCCTCCCTCAATGTCAAATGCCCCTGCAACCTTTTCTTCTCTGACCATTTACTCTCCTTCTGGGCTACGGCTTCTCCTCTGTCCTATGGAGACAAAGAGAAGGATTCTGCTGCATTCTAACCTGGTCCGGAGACCGCACTTTGAGTAGCAGACCCTGGGGTCTCCACTCAAGAGCTAGGAGGTAGGGGGCAGACAGCAACCAAACAGATTGTTTTCTAATGCCCTCCCATCTACAGGGAGTGGGCAGGAATGCTGTTTCCATCTCTTTGGAGGATTCCACTTTTCTAAAGAACCCAGAGTAGTCAAATTCATTGAGGTAGAAAGTAGAATGGTGAGTGCCAGGCCTGGGGGGGAGGGAGAAACGGGGAGTTGTTGCTTAATGGGTATGGAGTTCCAGGTTTGCAAGATGAGAATAGTTCTGAAGATGGATGATGGTGATGGTACAATGTGAGTCTACTTATACCACCGAACCACACACTCAAAAATGGTAAGACGGTTATCTGTGTGTATTTTGCATTTTTTTAAAAAGTGGTTAAAGGGATAAATGGTCCATAACTTGCTTGCAAGTGTGTGTGGCTTAAAACCGGCTTGCAAACCAGCATGGCTTGGGTTAACGCATTTCCAAATATTGAGATTCTGACCAAGCAAAGGGAACGAGCAGGAAAGACAGGGCACAAGGGACAACAAAAGAGAAATTATGATGAAACAGAGCCAAGGCCTTTAATTTTATTAAAGATCAGTTGTCTACTTAAGAAAAAAATGCCAATTTTTCTATTGAAGATTCTGGGTGTTTCTGACTTGAAGACTTAATTTGAATCGTCACTGAGAGACCTAAACCAACCCTCCCCCACCCCCACGAAAATGGTATCAAGACATTAGTTACACAGCGCAGCTTCCTTGGGGAGAAAAATCCGTATGGGTGTTAGAGTATTCAGAGATTAGTATCTCGCCCACATAAGCAGGATTTGTATATTTAAACTTTCGATAAACAGCAAATAATTTTTAAACACGCAACGACAAGACCTTCGCATTTTAAAAAAGCTAAAATATTTCCCTGCCCCTGAAGATTTTCTAAAAAGGCAATTTACTTCAGCCTGTGTGCTTTTACTGCACTTTCTTTTTGCCAGAGCCATGGCCCCACAGCGCAAGTACGATGAGGTAACGGTTTCAGTGCAAGAGTTGAATAAATGTGTCCATGAAGCACCCGGGGGGCTTCCTTCGGCCCAGCTGGCAGCACTAGCGCCACCTGAACACCTGTCATATTCCAGAACAAATACCCTTTTGACACAATACCCTATGATTTCTCCAGTCAAACAGAGTGAAAGAAGGGACTCAAACACAGAATGGCAGAAATGCAAATTAAAACCTCAGTGTGCTATCGGCTCACACTCCTTAGAATTGCTATGGAAAAAAAAAAAAAAAGAAAAGAAAAGAGACTGAAGAAAATTAAAAGTGTTGATGGAGATGTGGAGAAGCCGGAAGCTCATGCACTGCTGGCGGGAAGGTCCAATGTGCCATTACGATGGACAGCTATTCCTCAAAGAATGAGAAACAGAAGGACTCGAGGATCTAGCAACAACGCTTCTGAGTCTATGTCCACAAAATAATTGAAAGCAAGATCTCAAAGAGATTTATACACCAATATTCACAAGTCACATTCTTCACAATGGCCAACATACACAGAACCGCAAAGGGAACGTGCTTTCTCATCACCCAAGCACCAAAGACCATCTGGGGCTCCACACACTTTACACTAAAGTGAGCCCAATACAAATTTTTCCAGCCTAACATCAGACTCAGCTTCTGCCAAATTCTTTGACTCTAGTCAGTCAGGGAACTGCAGAAGCTCCCACGAGGCCATCCCAGCCTCAGGAGGAAAGTGGAAAAGTCACCTGGCACTTTTGTCATGATACGTATGTTTTAGTGGCTTATTGGATGTTTACCTATCTAAATAAACAAAAAAAAGCCACGGAATCCTTTAAATCCAGTCATCACAGCATGGATGTACTCAGGGATTGGCATAAGACCACACTGACAAGTCAGTGATTTAGGCATTACTGCTAGAAAGGCAGACGGCAGAGCCGCCCGTCCCTCCCACCAAGAGATTCAGGATTTGCACTGAGATGCCATCAGCAGTCTGAGCTTTGTGCAAAAAGGTCAACGCATAACACTGAATTGTTTTCATTTGCAGAACAGCATAAATTTAATAAGAAAAATATGTTCGAGATTACAATCATATTCAAAACGTCCTTTTAACTTCCTACATGTTTACTCACTTTCTGTAGGTTTGTTCGTGCACCCGGCAGGAAAGGTCCATTTGCCTGAGCTGCCTACCTCAGTATTCACACTCACATTCTTTCTTGTGAGAAGAATCCCAATTTTCCTGAGGGTGGCCCTGAAGCCAACTAAAAGAATTTATTTCCAGGACTCCTTAGCAGCTATCTATAGCTACAGAACTCAAATCTGGCTAATCCGATGCATGCAGAAACTTCCGGAAAGGCCCTTCCTCAGCCCTCCCTCCTCTCTGCTGCCTAAAATACAGAAGGGATGACTCCAGTTCAAGTGGTCATCCTGGACTGTGAGGGGTTGTGCCAGGAATGACAGAGCCAATGAGAAAGAGCAAACTATGTCCCTGATGACCTTGGAACCGCCACACTAGCCCTGGAGAGCATCCCTCCAGACTTCCTGTACACAATAGGGAAGGAACCTTCTATCTTCAAACCATTCACTGTTGTTTTGAGGGCTGCACTATAGAAAGGTAAACTGAATTTTAAGTAAACAATGTTAAGGACATTCTATCTTTAAAAAAGCAACCAGACAAAACAAAAACCCCAATAACATCTTTTCCAATAAAATGATACATGTCAAATACAGGAGGCTAAGGAAAAAAACCCAAAACACTACAATTTAAGTGGTAAGGACAACCACCAGTAGCCTTAAGACATGTATGGTATTGTCATCTGCTTAGCAGAAAACAGAGGAAACAATGAGACATCTGACAGACATGAGAACAGGAGAACCCAAAATAGCTAATAGGTATTCACTGGAAAGTATGGTAGGCCAATTTGAGAACAGCAGCAGAAACTGAGATGGGTATTGACCAATCCACTACCAGGCAAGTCAGTGAGCCCATGGTTGGGACTGAATGATCTGGAGCAGTCTAGCCCTGTGAACTCTTAAAACTGGCTGCCAGGGCCCCCTTCCAGGATAGGAGAAATGCTGGGAGCGGCATCAAAACTGAGCAAGATAGGAACAATACGGAGGAAAAAGATGATCCAGTTAAAAATAGACAGGAACAGAGCCCAGAAGTCTAAGAATGCAACCAGCCAAGTCTCTGAACACTATACTGAAATAGATATGGAAGCTCTATGGCTTAGGAAAACAACACTGAACCAAGCCACCTTCTCAAAGTTCAGGAAAACTAATTTCATATAAAAATGAGCAACATAAAGTATAAAAGCCAAATTGCATGCAGAGTTACTACAGGGAAAAAGTGATTAAGGAGCTGAATGACAGCTTATAGGCAATGAAAGCCTGCCAGAAAGGCACACCTAAAGAACAAAGCCATAACTTCCTTGTTAAAAAGTGAGAAAAGATAGAGAATTAATATAAAAAACAACATAAATCAGAATTAGGAAAACTTAGAAATGAAATGACAGAACTTGGGTATTTGAAATTAAAAAAAAAAATCACTTCAGAAATATTAAACTAGAAGAAACACCAGAGTAAATGAACACAACAGATAATGCTTTAAAACATGTGTACATTTAAATGAGGACTTTGTTAATTCAAAAATAAGAAAATGATTTGAAACAAAGTGAATTACCAAAGGTCGACAAAGAAGATCTAACATACAGAAAACTGGAGTCCCTAAAGCCAACCAGCAAAGCAAGAGAACCAATACTAAAACCTAGAAAACAAGAAAACTTTCCTAAAATTAATAAATACATTTATTTGACAGTACATACTAGCACACTAGGCACCTGTGGGAAGAACCCACGCCAAGACACAGTCTGATGACTGAGTGTTACAGAAGAAGAATTGGGGGGCGGGGGTTATCTAACCAAAAACAGGTGACTTATGAAGGAAAGGAGAGTAGATGATCACCAGACCTTTTTTTTTTTTTTTTTTTTTTGAGAGAGAGAGATTGAGCTTGAGCAGGAGGAGAGGGAGAGGGACAAGCAGACTCCGTGCCAAGCAGGGAGCCCGATGCAGGGCTCATGACCTGGGTCTAAGTCAGACACTTAACTGACTGAGCCACCCAAGTGCCCCCACCAGACTTGTTTTAAAGCACTATTTTATATAGAATGAAAATAGAGTAACAAGAAAATGTCAGCCAAGCATATTACACAGAGCAAAAACACTTAAGTATCAAGTGTATCAGCAAACTTACCAATGTGCAAAACCCCAAAGCCCTTCCTGAATAATCTACTAGAATAAGGATGCTCAAATTGTAATCGGACTCTTTACACTCTTCAAATTATTGAGGAGCCCAAAGAGCTTTGTGTATGTGGGTGAAATCCACATAGCTTACCTTTTAGAAATCAAAACAAGTTTTTAAATGTTTTATAATCAAAAAAATAACAGACCCGTTTTATGCTATCATAAATAACATTTTAGGAAAAGTAACTGTTTTCCCAACCAAAAATAATTAGTGAGAAGAGTAGCATCGCTGTTACTTTTGTAAATCTCTCTCTTAATACATGACAGCCTGACTCACTTATCTGTTTATGCAATTTGTTGTGAGATCATAAGTCACATAGCAGCTTCTGGAAAACTCCACTGTATGCTCATGACACAATGAGGTGGGGGGAGGAAACTAACACTTTAGAATTATTACAAAAACAGGTTTGTTGTGTTGTAAGATTTCATTTGAGAAAGAGAGCGAGCACGAGCAGGGAGGGGGGAAAAGGGAGAGGGAAAAACAGACTCCCCATTGACGTGGGACTCGATCCCAGGACCCTGAGATCATGACCTGAATCGAAGGCAGACGCTTAACAGACTAAGCCACCCAGGTGCCCCTGAAAACAGTTTTGACCTCAAGGACTCCCTAATCAGGGAATGAGCTTTGGACACATCAAAGGACTAAGAAGGTGTCCGCATAAGGGTTGGTGGTGAATGTTAAGCATGAAGGTGCCTGTGCACCTAGGAGTAAACTAGGGCTCGAACAAAGAGGACAGCTCGAAACGGCTCTGCATTTTGATAGCGTAGATTCAGAACTACACAAGTGAGCAAAGCAAAAAGCAGAGGAAAAAAAAAAAAAGAAATTTAACTCTTCTAGGTAATTATATTGCCAGTGGTAGTAGTGTTGTTATTCTGGTACCTCTGTGAGTATGGGCTGACTCTAGGCTATTCTGATTCTATCCCCCCCCACCCTGTGTGCAGCATCACAAGCAACCCTGAACTCATAGCCCCCCTCTCCCCCTCCACATGCCTCCAGGAGCATCCTTCTCGGCAAGGTATCTCGTCCTTATTCTCAACTCAGCCTGCCCCAAACTGAATGCACGACCATCTCCCGAAGTCAGCTGCTCCTCCCAGGCCTGCCAGGCTCCACCGGGCCCCAGCTGAGCTTCAGAAAGGGGTTTGGCAAAAACAGAAATGACCCCACTAAGACCAATGAGGCAAGATTTTTAATTGTGCCTCCATTTTTCCAAAAAAACTCAATAAAAGAAATGTCCATTTTAACAAGGTTTGGGTGTTGTTGTTGTTGTTGTTTTTTAATTTGCAGCTAAAAACATTCTGTGCTTTTGTATATCTAAATCAGAGCCAAAACACTGGTTTCTTCCTCTAGACCATCTCAAAGGGATACCCCAAATCAAGAGCAGCATCTAGGTTCTAACACAGTGGTTGCCCTTTGCAACTGAACTAGCAGCAAGTTTAGTGCTAACGTTGAATGACCAGCTGCAGTAGCAAGTTCATCCCAGAGGCCTGGTATCTGCTTCTTTGTTCGTTCTGATTTGTTATGATCCATAAGTAATGTGCTATTTTGTGTTGTTTTGGTTTTTTAAAAAGATTTTATTTATTTGACAGAAAGAGCACGCAAGCCCAAGCAGGGGGAGTGACAGATGCAGAGGGAGAAGCAGACTCCCCGCTGAGCGGGGAGCCCAATGCGGGATTCGATCCCAGGACCCTGGGATCATGACCTGAGCTGAAGGCAGACACTTCACTGACGGAGCCACCCAGGTGACTCTACACTATTGTGCATTGTTTTAATACTGTACATCACTTCTAATCATTTTGGGGAGCAGGAAAAGTGTAACCATCCTTAGTTAATCATGGAACCCGGTCAACCACTGCATCCCGCAACCACGCTTCTCAATTATAACCCTGGAGTCCCTCCTTACCACCAAGACCCCCTGAAGTATTCTGGTAGTGGGCAGCAACACCAGCCTCCTCTCCACCCTGACCTTTTGGCTTCTCCCCATGCAATTCATTCTATATACCATTTCCAGAATATTCTTCCTTATAGCCTATTTCCATCTTACCCCCTACCCCGTTCAAAATCTTATTTCGATGATTCCCTGATGTTCTTTTTAGTAAATAAAGTAAAAATGGCATTTTGTATTTAAAGACTGTCTACACAAAGACCTTAATAATCTTTATTTGGGCAACCCAATATTTAAATTGATATTATCTTGTTTGACCCTAACAATGAAATTATGAAACAGACTGTATCTTTCCCCAGTAGACAAGCCAGAAAACCAAGGCATTTCTCACCTCCCCACACCGCGTGCCCACCCCCCCACCCCCACCGCCGCCATGCACACCCGTGTTGTATCCTGCTTCGATCTTCTATCCAAGTAGAGTAGATTCTCTCTGCTGCCACATTCATTCTGCTCCTGCCTGTGCCCACTCAGGTGTCTTTCCTCCAGGCACCTCTTCAGCCCCCCTCTACGTTACCTGTATAAATCCTTCCAGACTTTCATCAAACCACTCACCACCTCCCAAGACCTCCCCTGAGACAGTTCAACTGTAGACCCCACGCCTGTGAGTCTACGTGGCTTAACTCTGCCCTCACAGAGCATATCCGCAGAACTCCAACTTTTGTGAAGGTTGGGGCCATATTATCAACGCAGTTAGGAGTTAGGAATAGACCAAGTTAGCACAATTTAAGAAGCAGCAGCCAGTTCTGCCCTCCAAGGAATATCTGGCAAAGTCCGGAGGTGTTTTTCACTGTCACAACTAGGGATGTTGCTACTGGCGTCTAGCAGGCAGAGGCCAGGGATGCTGGAAAACATCCCACACTGCACAGGGCAACCCACAACAATGAAGTATCCTGCCCGAAATGTCAACCCTGCCGACGTCAGGAAATCCGGCTCTAGCAGAGGTAAGAGAAAGTGCCCAGGAGACCCAGGCCCTCTAAAAGTGAAGGCAACATCATGACATGAGATCCAGAGCCATCAGAAATGCTTTCAACATTACATTTCGTTCCTGAATTCTAAAATTAAGCAGCTCAGCCTCCGGCCGTGCAGCCGTCCCCGAAGCATGTGGTGGGCAGGGCAGACGCTCCAGAATGACCACATCACCAACGACTGGGGCTGGCGGCCGCACGGCTGCCTACTAATTTTAATCTCTCTTTCCCAAAGGTCAGGAATATTTTCAGACCTCTTAGCACATGCATATTGTGGACAGACTTGATATATGTCGCTTCCAGTTGGCAAAGCGTTCCATTCGCCAGCACCCCGAGCTGAGTTACAGGCTTAACTTTGTCCCTGTCACTTTCCAAGGGACTTTCTCGTCCATTATCCTAATTGGCAAATGATATGTAAGTACCAGAAGGCTAAGTGTCCCCAATTATATTCATAATGAAAGCTTAATCTCCAAAAGAAAACAGTAATTCATTAAAACCACCCTTCCCATGTGCCATTACAGGAGCCAAAAGTAAAAGAACGTGCTCCATGGTGAGGGACAAATTAGCCGCCTGAGCACGGAATGCAGACGAGGCCAGAGGGGAAGCAAGAGCTGCGTCCTCCTTGGCTCCCGTCGAGCTCTGTCCTTGCTGCACGCAGCCCTGCCGCCTCCCTAGGGCAGGGGTGGAGGACGACACAGAGGATGGGGGTCAGGGCTGGCAACAGTGGGAAGCAGTCCTTTCTCAGGGCCCTGCTCAGGGCAGCTTTTTAGCAGACCCTTCAGCCTTGGCCTCTATATCTTATCAGCACTACAGGGAAGGTTTCGGGGGGGGGGGGGGGGGGGGGGGAGGAAGACAACTCTCTGGCCTGATATTTCAGCTTGACTCTCCATAATCCCAAACTTTTCTGCCCTTCCTCTTCCTATAGGTCTGTGAAGGCCCACCATATGCTGCACAATGTGCTGGGGAAGCCCATCGTATCTGCTGCACCCAGCTTACAGAGGGCTGACTGTGTGCCCCGGGGGGGGGGGGGCGGTCTCACTACCTGATGTGGACTAACTCATTTAACCACCAACAACCATATGATTGTGTCATTTTACAGGTGAGAAAAGACAGGCAAGAGAAGTCACTTGCTGAAGTCGCACAGCCCTTTAGTGGTCAAGCCAAGGTGTGAACCCGGAGGACCAGCCCCAACGTCTGCCCTCCTAAACAGGGACCAGCAGCGCCACAGAACAGCCAGCACTCCTCACGTGTGGGGGTGGGGGCTGTGAAAAGCACTCCATATGTCCCATCTCACCCGTGGGGGACGCAGAAGGCCACCCATCATTTTCCTTGTGGTGTGGCGGGGTATGTGAGCCAAGCCCAAATGTCTCACTAGGAGTCAAAAAGTGGAGGGCACAGAGTCATGGGGCTCTGTGGCCTGTGTGACAGGTCCCCAGCAGCCCTGCAGAGCCAAAGCTGGAGGGGCAGGACAGAAGGCATCTTACCCAGATCCCCAACCACCCCATGACATGCACAGAATGATGACCACCGCTTTACGAGAAAGTCACCTGCTCAAGGTCACCTGCTGCTCAGTGGTAGAGCCAAGGCTCCACTACCCCGGCATGTCTCAGGACTTCCTAGGCCCAGGACATGCCCCTGGGGTTGGAGGCCTTGAACTTGCCAGAGCTCCAATTCCCTGAATGTGCCATTTCCACAGTATCCCCTGTAGAACCCACTACTGTTGTGAAGAAGCTTCCCTGGGCAAGAGCGGCCAACGTGGATGATGGATGGATCCCCATCTGGGCTCCCAAGCACCCAAGAGCACCCCTTCAGATGCAGGGACCCTGGTGCTTGTATGGGACGAGGGCCAACCCCTGGCAAAATGACCTCTCCACCTGTTGCATGAGCCCTCTCCCTCAAAAGCAGGTACTCACATGCCAAGTGCCTCTAAGGTCCTCCAAACCCAGGCCATGGAAAGGCTCGGCATACGTCAGGCCTCCACCCAAAGCATCCCCTCCCAGGAGCACTGGCATCTGCACATGAAACTCAGCCTTCTGCTCACGGGAAGATGCTCCAGCATCAGAAACAGAACCCTGACTAATGACTACAACTCAAGTTCTTGGGCTCTTTGCCCTCCAATTCCTGATCTCCCAGTGCACACAACCGTCACTCCTTGGTCAGTACTCAGGGCCCCTTTCACAGGCAGGAGGAAAGAAAGCTAAAGCAGTGTCACTTCCCACCCAGAGGTGGCCTCCTGATCATTCACGGGTGACGGGGTATCGATCAATGTGGTCCTGTCCTTATTTCCCAAATTTTGCAATCCCTGCTTCCATCAATTCTGTTCCAGATTACTCCAGGTCTCAGAGCTTGACAGCCGAGCTTCCCGCTTTCCCCTCCGAATGCTGAGCGGAGAATCACGCCAGGCCTAACGGAACCACCACCATCACTGAATGTGTCCTGTTACATCAGTTGCTCACAAAGGGACTTTCTACAGCAAGTCTGCCACACACGCACTCATCTCAAAACCATGTCTGGGTCACGCCTTGATATGCCCAGCCGGAAGTTAGAACATGAGGTCCTAAATCTCTCGTTAAAGAAGTGTTGGCCAAAAATTTCTAAGAAGAAAATGTGCTCCCAGAAAAAAAAAAAATCAACACAGGCTGAACTGGGGACAATGAACATCACGCAGGTCAGAACCAGACCCCAGCCTGGAACAGGCACCATCGCTTCTAGAACAGCAAGCACCAAGAGAGCATCTGGCTGCACACCCCCAACAGAGTCACAGTTTATTTTAGACTCACTCCCTCTCTTTAACCTCAAATACTCTAGCCTTAAAAAGCAGAAAGCTCGGGGCACCTCCAGTTTTAATTTAGCCTGGCGCAGCCACGCTGCTGCAAGCTGGAAACACTGCAGAGGCAAGAAAGGCAGAGGCAGCTGTCTGTCCGCTCTGCTCCGGACACATCACCCCTTCCTGCTGAGCACACAGCTCATCTCTAAGCTGCTTGGCAACGGCGCTCTATGCCTGTGGGAGAAGGGGTCGAGCTAAAGTACCCACAACCCCAACTGCTGAGCCTCACATACAGAGAATTGCTGTGTGGGGCTCCGGGGGTCCACAGATCACGCTGCAGTCTCTCCCTCCTGAGTTCAGAGGCACACCGGCCACACTGATGCCTTCCCTTCGATGCCACCCAGGAGAGAACTGGCCTCCCACCCATGGCCAGACAGGCTTCCTCGTAGTTCAGGGAATGACCCCAGGCCCGCTATGGGGACAGGCTGCTCGCCCATGGCCAAGCAAAGATCTTGAAGATCCTCACAAGAGGACACTCCAAGGAAAGGGAGAGGCTGGGCCTCACTGGATGACTGCCCTCGCCCAGGCCCACCCATCTTTCCCTGGCAGGAGTGAGGGCAGCCTCAGTGCCCCGAGGAGCCGATAGAATTCCCAGCTCCCACTGCACATGGGAAAAGCAGGGTTCAAAGATTCCCCTAAGATGTACCCGTATTGGAGGAAAATAAAAATCCATACCCCATCATCCTAGGGCCAACATGTACAGGGAGCTAGGATTTAAAAAAAAAAAAAAAAATCACTGCTCCAGGAAAGGACAATAACCAGTAACCGTGTACGTTCATTAGGAAACAAGGAGAGGAGTTCTTCAATTCTTGAGTCTGGGACTGTTACACTCCTCAAGGAGTAAGGAAAGAGAAACAGCAATGCACCTTGCGGCTTCAGGCGGGAATGAAGGGCTGCCTGTTCCCTTCGGACATCCTGGGCCTTTTCGGGGGGCTGAGCTCTGGTCCCCAAAACACATTTTGTCCACTTCGTTTCTATCTAACAACGGACCTGGGAGGCACATGGGGGCACTGGGGGTTTGTTTTATCTCTGCTTAGCTTGACACATCTAGTTTAACCGTCTTATCAGTCAGATTCTGTACACAGGATCAGGAGAAATGAAGAGTATAATTAGAATTTTATGAGCAAACTTCCTTGGAGAACAATAAAGGTAAGATTCAAGAGAAAGCTCAGTGTAACCATACTATCAAAGAGACCAAAAAAATGTATTTTCAACGTGTATGGGAAATTCTCCTACTTTGAATTGAATTCCATCCCCAAGATCAGGTGGGGAAACAGAGGCTCAGGGCAGTTCTATGATTGGCTCCTAGAAATCCAACTCCTTCTTAGAGGCCTCTTTACCCTTCCACCCTGAGAGAGAAGAAGGTCCTCCATCCCGGCCTTAAGGATCACAGGACACAGATCACCCAACTGGAGGAGAGACGAACGGTCAGTGTCCCAATGCTAAAGACACTGGGGCACCAGGGGCTGGGGAGCCAGAGTCCTTCCGACGGGGGTGAGGAACAGGAGATGGATGTGGGACCAAGTTCAGTATCCAGTGGACCCAGCACAGATCTCGACGGCAGCTCCTGAACTCCAGGAGAGCTGGAGCCTGCAAGTCCACAGCTTCTAGTTAGAATCAGGAGTGCGGATGGAAAAGCCTCATGCCTATTTCCTTTCTAGCACTTAACACGGTGGTGGCATCCAGGAGGCATTTAATAAGTGTTGAAGAGCTCTTTCCCAAGTCAGGTGGAGAGCTAACCAGGTCCAACATTACAGTCGCATAAAGGACAGTGATGTTTTCCAACCCCCCACCAGACGCTGCTGACTCTTGGCGGCAGCAGCCACGAAGCCCATGTTCATGAGAATCGCACAGGGCAACCAGATGGCAGGTCCTTGACCTAAGACAGCGCATGGCTCATCAGTGCCTTCAGCGGTTCCGAAGGGAAGCGTGAGGGTCTCCGTTCCTGGGGAAGCTGGTGCCATGCCCCGGGCCTAGCCGCCTGACTATGCCGGTTCCAGAATTCGGATCCCGCCTATCACTGCTCTTCCCTCACCCACCTTCTCCCCTCAACTAGGACACCCCTGAAGAGGAACCAGCACCCTCCACTACAGGCGGGGCGCCCACACCTCAGCAGGACTGCGCCAGAGCATCTGCTTTTTATTTTTTTTATTTATTTTGCCTCCTCATTTGTTTAAGTAAAACGAAAACATGCCAAAGGAGGGTTCTATAAAATACATGTATATATGCTGGTATGTGTTAAATATTTATCCTTGGATCCTAGGGACAACCTCATTTGGAGTCCTCACAAGTCCTCCCCACAAGGCCCAAGTCTGCGGTAGCCGGCCGGGCCGTGAGTGGGGTGGACTCTGCAGGCTGTGTTCCCTAAGCCCCCGAGCCAGCAGCCACAGCCTGGCACTCCCTAAGAGCCCTGACGAAGGCCAGGCCTGCAGTCAATCCCAGAAAGGACTGCACTCCAAACCTTGGAGGACAGCCAAGGAAAGGCAGGGCTGCGACTAGAACCCCAAGACCGAGCTGCCCTCTGACGATCACCATCCCGATACCTGCCGTGAACACATCCGCCCGCCACCACCCCGGAGAAGCCTGGCCTCAGCCGTTCCAGGCAGTCTGTGAGGCCATCCCAACAGACATTCCTCACTTCTAGAATCTACCATCTTCCATTAAAAAAGAAAAAAAAAGGAAAAGGAAAGAAAGAAAGAGGAAGAGGAAAAAAATCCACAGCATGAATCTCATCAGTGACTCACATGGGCCTTGGCAGTTCCCAGGGAGGACAGCTCTGTGGAGCTCCTTTTTAAGTCCCCAGTGGGCTGGGAATTGGTTTTACAGCTTTCTGATGAAGTGTGAAGTGCTCCGTGGCACCCTGCTTTGCTTCCTGGTGGCTTCCGAGGGCCCTCCCGGTGAAGGGAAGAAGCGCCTGGTCAGCCCATCCCCACCCTCAGCAACCCCAGCCCTCAAGGTGCAGAACGGGAGGCTGAAGAGACACCGACACATGACATGGTGGGAGCTTTTTAAGGTACCCTGGGCCAAACAAGGCCTAAAAAAAATCCTCCGGATACAAAGCCAGCTGACAATTGCTGTGATAGGTTATTTATGTGTCCCAGTTTACCATCACTAGAGTAGCTGTAGACAAAACATACAGATTCTTTTTTTTTTTTTGGTGCAATTTGAACAGCTTATCTGACCGTTCTGTAAATATCAACCCATACAGAATATTTTGACTAGTTTTATAGTGCTTAGAACATCATTTTTCCACTTTAAAACTACACAATGTAACTAGCACTTGGTGTGACATTATGGTGTTTTCACTCCTTTCATGTACCCAACCGTCTCGTGTAGTGCCTGAGCAAGTTCTCGGCGTCACCCTCCATGTCGGCGGTCCCTTCAGGAGGACACTGCTGGGGAACACAGAAGGGGAGCATCAAACTGCCTTCACACTCACAAAACCCACTTAATTTCAGTCAAAATTAGAGTTTTTCAGCACACATGCTGATTATTTGATGCTTGCCAACACTGGAGTATTCTAAAATGCATCAAAACCAGGGTAACTGAAGAGAAGATCACCACAAAAAGACCCCAATGCCACCAGTTACACAGGAATCACGGACTCGGGGTGGCCAACTCCATTCTATCGCATCAAGTAAAATGTTAATAGAACCCTACCGACCTGCAGTTTCCAATCTGTCCACCGAGCAGAAACGGGGAGCAGCTGAATCATACCGTAAACACACCGGTTGAGCATTATACGGGTTTTACATGTCTTACCCTAATACAATTCGGATATCCAGTTCTGGATAAGGAAGGCCCTTCAAGCATGGGAGGCAAGCCTTGCATTTCATCCACATCAGTTTTCTTCTTAATTTTTTATTATGTTATGTTAGTCACCATACAAGTCAGTTGTGTCTCTAAACACATCAGACACTCTTCAAGTACTTTGAGAACCAGTGGCTGATCCCATTTCAACTTCGATCTGACAATTTGTAAAGCAACGAAACACAAAGCTGTGATGAGGAAGATGATGCGTTTACCACCATTGGCTCGAGGTAGCGCACGCCGGGCAGTGCTCGCCTGTACACACACTGTCTCCATAAATGCTCACAGCACTGCCAGGAGGGAGGCACCAGGGCCCCCCTGTCCTCACCATTACAAATACGCAGACAGACCTCACAAGGTTGAAGGCAGGGGAGGTAGCGATGGAGGCCCCAGGCCCCAGTCACATGGCTCTGGCATACATGCGGGCCACCCAGGCCACAAGCCGTGTCAGGCCCTGCATTCCGGATCCACACAGCACCCCCACAGAACCCAGAGCTCTCCTGGAAACGCTTTAAAATGGCATTCCACCCACGTCCACAGATTTGTTACTATTTACTTTCACATTCTACTTACTGCCTTTTATTCTCCTTCCTAAGAAAATACCAAATTCATTTCTCAAGTAAATAAATTAAACATGCATCAGTACCATGAACCTTTTAGCAGATCTTTTGGGTTCCTGGACCAAATTGCAACATCTGTGTGGGTAGGCTTTCCCACACCACCAAGCATTAGACACCAACTGGGTGCCCTACAATTCAACTCAATTCTGACACTCCCTGTAGATAACATCACATGCCGCAGGTTAAGCGCTCAGTCTTCCAAGACTGCCCACCACCTTCAGATGCCAATCACAAATCCAGGTTGTCACCTGTCCTTCTGATCTACCAGCTTTTGATCAGAGGTTCCAATGAATCCCTCCTTGGGTTTGATTAATTTGATAGAGCACCCCACAGAACTCAAACATTCTACTAATAAACTACTAGTTTATTATAAAAGGATGTAACTTAAATGGAAATGATGCATAGGGCAAGAGAAAAAGGGGTATGGCCCTTCCGTGTTCTCTCCCCGAATCTTCCTGTGTTCACCAACCAGGAAGTTCTCTGAACCCTATTTTCTTGGGTTTTTAAGGAGGCTTCATTTTTGGCATGATTGATTGAATCACTTGCCAATGGCTAAGAGGTCAGGGATAGGACTGAAAGTTCTAACTCTCCCATCACATGGCTGGTTCTAACCCACCACCATCCTTAAGGTGGGGACCAAGTCACCTCATTAACCTAACAAAAGGCGCCTTTGTTGCTCTTATCACTTAAGGAATTTCAAGTGTTTTAGGAGCTCTGTGCCAAAAACAGGATGAAGGTCAAATATTTATCATAAATCACCAGCACGGTGGCTTTCCTCAATCAAATACTTTAGGGTCTGCTTCTGTGGGCTGGACACAAAACAGTCCACCTTCAAATGCTCAAGAGCTAACTGCTACCTGGAACAAAACCCCTACCTCCTAGATCTTCCCAGATAAGGACCAGACCTCCAAAGCGACAGCAGGAGGACTCACAGCCTCCAGCCTCAAACCCCTGTGTTCCTTTCGGACAGCTCCTAAAGCCAGAGCTGACAGCATGTAGTTCTGATCAGTCAAGAGCCTTCGTTTCCAGGTCTTCCCCACTTGAAGCCCAAAATGAGAAGCCATGTCCAGCCAGGCAGGATGGAAGCCTGGAAGGGATGTGGAAGCTCTAGCTCCTTCTACAGCAGTCAGCACCCCGGCTTGGAAAAAAAGAGATTTCAACTGCATAACTAAACACAGTCAGCTCTTGAAGGGTGAAATCCATTTTTCTCAGCTGATTAACTTTCCCCTAGGGCCATCTGTGAACCACACCAGAACTCCAAAACCATCCTTTGAAGGATGGTGAAACCTCACTTCAGGAAGATGTTTTGAAAGATTTAGAGATTTGGGCAGAACTTCAGACTTTATGGACCTGAAGGGTCGCACTGGGCTCTACAATCACATATCTAGAAAAGGGCTAAAGACCATATAAATGCCCTAAAGGGCTAAAGACCATATAAATGCCCTAAAGAGCAGAGGAACAGGCCAGCACAAAGAGCACTAGTTGGAGAATTGAGAAATTCAAGCTTTACTCTCTCAGCCCCTCCCATGGCTAATGAGAGTCCATGAAACCAAGGGTGGAAAGGACCCAACTGCAAAGGTGCCGCTCCCTGAACATGATTCACATTACTTTGGTTTTTTTAAATGCCCAACGTAGGGGGCACTTGGGTGGCTCCGTCATTTGAGCATCTGACTCTTGGTTTTGGCTCAGGTCATGATCTCAGTTGTGGAATAGAGCCCCACATCGCGCTTCAGATATTCACACTCTCTCACTCTCAAATAAAATCTTTTTTAACAAATTAAAAATTAAAATGGCCAAGGTAAATAGTCTACAATTTAGAATTCTTCTCAAACTGTCTTCATGGCATTTTACAACTTGAAATACTTGCAGATACATTATCTAATTTTTAGAGTGGTAGTAAGCTAACTATTGAATCTAAAGTAGAATCTTTTTAAAAGGCTAAGAAATTATTGAAATATCAACTACATGCCAAATGCTAGACCTTGTCGCACAAAGATTTCCCTAAATCCCTGAAAATGCACCCTGCTTCTGCCCACACCATCACAGTCCAGTTACTAGGATAGAAATAAACCACATTACCTTTCAGTACAATTACCAATGTTTTCATTTTGTTGTTTTTTTTTTTATTTTATTTGAGACAGAGAGCACACAAGAGTAGGGGGAGGGATAGATGGGAGGAACTGTGGAAGGAGCCGAGATGCCCTTCAACAGATGACTGGATTAAGAAGATGTGATCCATATATACTCAGCCATCAGAAAGAACGATTACCCAACATTTGCAGCAACATGGACAGGACTGGAGGAGATTATGCTAAGTGAAATAAGTCAAGCAGAGAACGACAATTATCATATGGTTTCACTCATTTATGGAACATAAGAAATAGCAGAAAGATCAGTAGGAGAAGGAAGGGAAGAATGAAGGGGGGATAAACAGATGGGGGAATGGACCATGAGAGACTATGGACTCTGGGAAACAAACTGAGGGCTTCAGAGGGGAGGTGGGTGGGGGATAGGTTAGCCTGGTGATGGGTATTGAGGAGGGCACATATTACATGGAGCACTGGGTGTTATATGCAAACAATGAATCATGGAACGCTACACCAAAAACTAGGATATACTGTATGGTGACTAACATAATAAAAAATTATTTTTCAAAAAAAAAAAAAAAAAAGAAAAGATGGGAGGGGAGAAGAAGAAGGATAAGCCTGACGTGCGACTCCATCCCAGGACCCTGAGATCATGACCTGAGCCGAAGGCAGACACTTCACCGACGGAGCCACCCAGGCACCCCTGTTTTCTTCTTTCCAATTAAACTAACGAGATTCCAATTCTGCTAACCTTTTTTGTTTTCTCCTTTTGCTATTCTGTCGCTACCACTCTGGCATCTGAACTTGAGACTGCAGCACTTATAACCAATTCCCAAACACCTTTTTTTTTTTAACCTCCTTCGAATTAAATATTCAACTGGCTGCATGTGTTGAACTACTAATGCTTTCCATGTGTTTTGATTCCCAAGTTAAAATAGTTCCCATTTGGTATTTCTAACGCAACAGGAATCGGTAAAATGCGCCAAGAATCCCCACCCCAGAGCCCATTTTTTCTAAGTCCCTCAGCAAGACCTGAAAAACACATGGGTACACATCTAATCATTGAGGAACCCCCTTGTGGCAAGGTATATGCAAGCCATCCGTCTTACTTTTCAGCTCCCATGCCCTCTGGATACCAAAATTTCTAGTAACCAATCACTTTGCTTCCTAACATACCCTTATCGCTCCATGACAAAAAATGATGCTGTTCCTTCATGGGGGGTGGGGGGGAGCCTCAGTGCAGCAAGCCCATCACTGGAGCTTGCGTCACATGCCTCAGGCAGCTCAGACCTGCAAGTAGAAATCATTTACAGCGACACTCGAGAATTCCTTCGAAAGCATGGTGCTTTCTTTACCAGGGGTTGTTTTCTGGATAAAACTAAAGGTTCTGCTGGACAGCAACTTTGGAGTCTAGCAGCCAGCACGTGGTTTAAAGTTGGAACATCTACGACAGGTGTCCCCCCCACTAGGACTACCTTCTCCAGAGTATTTCTGGACTCTGGAGGAATGTCATGGTCCTTGTTAAGGATAGAAGCAATTATTACGACAGGGCAAAGTAAACATCAATAATGGTTCCAAGGCAAGCCTCAATTATCATTCAACAATCTAAACTCTTCGGAGGTAAAACGTAACAAAGTCCTAAAGAGGCAAAGAATGAATTACTTAAATAAAGTCAAGGGGAGAGGTAAGCGCACAAATGTGAAGTCAAACTGCCTTAAGAGACCCTGGATAAATGTTTCTTTCCTATGGGTCAATCCACATTTGTTCATTTTTCCTTCCTCTTAATTCCCATAGCTGACCTGAGTTTCCAGCTGCATCTGGAAGGTTCTCATGCTAATTCTCTCATAGGTGTGTGTCTCCTTTTCTTTATTCACTTTCTGTATTTATGTTTGTTTGTCGATGGTCGAGTCATTTTTTAAATTCATTCTCTAATTGTACTTTTAATTCCTGGCAACAAATCATTCCTGACCTATCTATATACTGTCCTCTAAGATTACAGCCTGTGTGGACAGGTGTGACAGTACTGAATAGCCATCAGCATTTAAACTCCAGACTCTGGGCAGTTTAACCATCTAGTGGAATGTTCCACGTGCTTCCCCATATGCTTTCTCCCTTGGGGGCTGGTGGCGAGGGCACATCTGTCAATCACTGTTTGGCCATAAGTAGAGGTAGCCACCTACACAGAGCTGAGAGGCTGACAGGCTAGCCTCTCCCAGCCCACACTGAGTGGCCTTCTAGACATGTGGACATTCTGTGGGGTCTGCACCTGGGAGCTGAGGTAGGTTAATAGTAAACAGATGATGGGAGGTGTTTATCTGATTAGCCCAGAGAGCCTGTTTTCACCTAGAGAACAGAACTGTAGGTAAAAAAAGGGTCACAGAGTTGATGGGATATTAAAGGGAGGTTTAACAATATATATGAGTACTAAAAGTCTCCTGCTACAAAGGGAGACGCAGGATTTCAAACCTGAGCCCAATTTGTGCCAAGGCCATAGCCAGTCACTCAGGTCTCTACAGAAAGGTGGGGATAAGGGATGGATCCCTACATCAAAGGACAGAAAATTGGAAATGTGACCCACTATGCCTAACCCCACTAGGGAAGGACATAGCCAGGACACGGAGTTTGGCCATCGTGACATCCACAAACAGGGCAGGAGGAAACCCTGCCCCTGTCTCAAGACCACGGAGGCAGGATAAGAGCAGAAGCTGGGGAAATGCAGAGCAGAGTCAGCAAGAAGCCCAGGCCCAACACTTGGAATCAGACACAGCAGGGCAGGGGGGGCCAGGAGGGGAAAGAGGGATTGTGGGGGTGGTTCTGGTCACAACAGCCTAGGTTATGGTTTCCATGGTGATCCAGTGGATGCATGGGGGCCCGCCACCTCAGACAACATAGGGCCAGCAGCATCTGTGTGGACCCACTCCCCCTCCCAGTGCCCAGAGGGGCAGGACCCCCAAGCTACCACACAGGCCTCCAGTGTCTCAGTGTTGTTGCTGCCACGCGTGCGCCCCCCCACCCCGTGCTAAGGAGCTCCTCTTCTTGATTAGCTAATTTAGAAATACCACCCAGATGCTATGAAGCCCAAGAAGGTCAAAAATACATTTTGCAGTTTGTAGAAGGAAACCTGTAGTTTTCATGGGCATTCCAGAGTCAAGAGGTAGGGAGGACCACGTTGGAATCCAATTAACAGTCCAAAACCCAGTGTCACATAACAACCCACCTGAGGGGCAAGTGCAACATCAAAAAAAAGTAGGGGGGAGGCCTCCCTGCAGGGGCAGGAGAGCTCAGCCACATAAAAGTCCAACTCAAACTTAACATGGAGGGGGAAAGACGCTCAAAGCAGGGGACGTGGTGCTGGGCCCAGTCAGAAAGCTTGGCAAGGTGGAAGAGGTTGGTACAAGCCAGGCTGATCCACAGGCCTAAGAAGGCAGAGCCTGAGGAAAGGATTGGAAAACAAAAATGTATGGGTGGGGGTGGGGAGTAGGGTGCAGTCAGGGGTCATGAATCCCCTCAGTCACTCCTGCACTAGAAGGTTCTTCTTGAAATGCCACCCTTCCCACCCCCCTTTGTCATTTGTCTCTTCACTGGGACAGTATAGTTCAAAGCAGAGCTGCATGACTTAGGTCAGGGGAGAAGAAGTCTCAGCAAATGATATCTGATGCCTTGTTCTGTTGTTTGTGTTGCTGCACATGGATTTTTTGCATCAATGGGTGAAGCCGCCTTCTCGTGTGATTTTCTGGTCTCTACAAGGGTCCTCTCTGGGATTTGACCTTTAACGAGTGAGGAGACTAACCTAACAGAGAGATTAGTCACCTTGCCAGTTTCTGCCTACCTCATCTGTATCTTCATGGGCAGATCTCATCTCCTAGGTTTGGGGGGGAAATACCTCTACTCTAAAAACCCTTCGTACCCAGTTGTCCTTCACAACTGCCATCAGAAATGACACTTTGCAACCTTCAGCCAATTTATCCTTTTAACTCAATGCTGGATACTTGAAAGTGTCCACCTTATGGGCCACAGACAATCACTGGACAGAGTTTATTCTCTTAATGAGAAGACAAGGTCTAGTCCAAAAAACTGAGCACAGAGGTTTTAAGTCCAACAAAATGCCTTCAAAGCAAGCCAGTAGAAAACACTCAGATATTACCTTTAGGATCCTAACAACTTCAAATCTTTTTTGTTTTTAAATCCTCAGTTCCATCCCTCACCCCTACAATTCTTCCACTCCGTTTCTCTTCAAGATGAGATTGAGTCATCAGAGCCAGTTGGCCCTCTGAACATTTTTCTGGTGTCTGGAAATAGGATCACTTGCAGAGACCAAAAAATTTATTTTCTCTAGCTAACCTCATAAAAATGCAGACTTTACATGCCTGTCAGATTTTTTTTCCATCCATATCTAAGTTCATGCCTACAACATGACCACTGGTTTTTCTGAGGGACTGAAGCTAGATTTGGAAGGCGAATCATGCATTGTCTGCTACAATGTTACATCAAGTGGTCATACTCAAAACCGTGCAAAGAAATAAAAATTACAGTGGAGAAGAGCATCTCCATCCCGAGATCTCATTCCAACTTCCTGCTTCAGCTCTGGCGCGCTATCAGAAAAGGCCTGTGTCGGCTACCAGCCATGACCTTCAAAGCAGTGCCCGATGGCCTTCACCTTTTGTGAGGTCTGTTTGGTTGCGGACCATAAAGACTCCACTCTTGTCCCAATTGGGTCCAGAGTTCCAAAGTTAACACTGGAGAATTCCAACAGCATGTCACTTCCAATTATCAACATGCAGTCCTGGATTCTAAACATTCCTA
The DNA here is from genome assembly GCF_017311325.1 of Ursus maritimus. Classification (NCBI taxonomy): domain Eukaryota; kingdom Metazoa; phylum Chordata; class Mammalia; order Carnivora; family Ursidae; genus Ursus; species Ursus maritimus. The sequence continues at coordinate 35,413,914 of NW_024424230.1, forward strand.
TACTTAATAAAAGCAGGAATGGGTGAAAAAAACATTTTGGAGAAACTTACTTGATAGCATTTTCAACCCATGAGCCCAAACTGATTCTGGACCCTTCCAGTCCAATCGCGTGGTGGGAAAGGGGTCATTGGGGAAATGGCGTATGGTGTCAGCGGTAAGGGAACGGTGATTGTCCAAAGCCTGTAATAGTTCAACCATTGCTTATATGGCAAGGAGGGGAAGTCATCTGGAAAAGAAATGAGGACTCAACCAACTGATGTAAAAAAGGTTTTCTCCCCTCTTGTCATGTTTTCTTTCGTCATTTCGGCTGAAGATTGTTCCAGGTTTGGGTTTTATATCCCAAAGAAACCTCATCTAATATTGCCATTTGGAAAGGGAAAGAATATGTCACAATGGGGGTTGGTACTTTATACATACGATTCCATTTTCTATACATACATTCCATTTTCTATACATAACCAAAGGATAATATTTAGTGCTATTATAATAAATCTATTCCAGATCTTGCGAATAATAGGAAATGGGACAAGAAAGAAGGTTTTTTTTAGTACACAGGAAAAACTTTGCCTTCTTGGGTACTGATTAATTTATACAGTCAAAACCTCCCATCCAACATAATTAGGGCTGGGGTAATGAATGGTGAGAACTAATTAAAGCACAAAATCCTTTTGAAGTAATAAACACCTTAAGACTTTATTTTAATGTGCAGCTATAAGACCTGATCATGCTGGTTTTGCCTGTGATGAGACACTGGGCATCCAGCATGATAACGACACACACCTTCACACCCACTTTCAAGCTACGACGTTTCTTTAAATAAGGGTCTACTTACTAGAATTCTCTGTGGACCTGCTTTCATGAACCCCTCCACTGATGTGGTCTGGGATTTCCAATCTCAGTTTCAGTGAAGTCAAGCAAGAACAGACACTTGTGAAGACTATAGCCCGTCTAGATTTTTTGCAATATTCCAACTTTTATAGTTGTTGCAACCCACCTATGTTGACTAATGCTTTAGTAACCAATTTTGAATCTTGTCCAAAATAGCCTGTAAAGTTTCAAAGCACTGACCTTTTATACTCCTGTTTAATCAGTATATATGATATTCACCTACCACTTCATTCAATTACTTCATTCCAATACCAAGTACACCTGGCATTAAGAAGGTTTGGGAACAAACACCCTGATTCTGTTAGCACCCAGCTCAACCCCTCCAGCAGGAAGGACTGCGTGTCCCGGGAGAGTGTAAGACGGGCTGCTGGCGCTCAGCATGCTATGGGGAGAAGTTGTGTGTTTTACGTGGTACATATGTTACATGAGACTATAGAATACCTAAGTTAATGCAGCAAGTCAATAATATAGAAGCTGGTTTAAAAAAAAAAAACTCCTGTACTTGAAATATTTATTCACAAAAAGTGAATTTACATAAAAGGAATTAGTTCATTAGGATTCTGATCTAGCCTATTTTAGTGTTAATCTGCTTTCCATTGCCTTACTACCTTGGGAAATACCAATTCATCCTCGTGTCCCAAATCTCTACAGGTTATCAGCTATACTTCAACCAATAGTTAACTTCAACAGTATTCAGCACATTACATACTGGAATTTGCTCCAGATCTGGATGTGGGGGGAAGGTGGGGTTACCCAAAGTCACAGGTCACAGGCATTTTCTTCAGGTAGACATGATTTATATATATGAAACAACAGGAAAAAGTGTAATGCAGGTAATTTAAAAAGCAAATGATTAAATATAGAGTGTATGTTTTTACAGTACATAGTTCATGGTCACTCAGTACCACCGGCAGTTGAGAGGTGAACAGTCACTGCTGAAGGTTCTACAGATCTCACTATGTCTCCAACAAGATTAGGGTCCCTCCCACTCTGAGGCTGGGGAGTCTGCTCTACAATTCCTCTCTGCCCACACAGAGATCGTCACTGGACGTGCTTACGGCCTCACATATTTAATAACACATGACCTATAATTACACAGCTTCCCCTCCACGTTCAGCCACCTCCTCACCCCATCCCTGGGTCTCCAACAGGGAAGCAGGGAAGGCACCGGAAACAATCCTTTCCACTCCACTCCGTCCCCACACTCCAGGTATGAACTGGGCCTCAACATGACTACCTGTGCTCTCTTAACAAGAGGCCTGAATTAAGACCACAACCTATAATAAAAGCAGAATGACTCAGATAGGGAAAACTTCCATGTCGAAAGTGAATTTTAATTCTCTTCTTCTTTTTAGGACACTAGATATTTGCCTCAACTTAGCCCAACGCCAGGAGGAAACCAGGCCAGTTTTAGATATGCTTCACATAAAAATGCTTTACTTCACATCAATAACTGCTTTCATTGCCGTTCAACCCACACATGTAGGTAGGGAAACCAATAGGTACAGGAAAATGGCTGCAGGAATGGCCCCAGTGGGGTCCCTGTGTGACCACTCACAAACCATTCCGAACCACAAATACATCCCCTTGACACCATATTGTCTGTATCCATGTACGCCCCATCCTCCACGGACCTGAGAAGTCCCTTTTTATCACCTGACCCCAGCCTGGAGCCTCAACCCCCACGGCCCTACAGGGAGCTTCCTGAAGCCACCAGAAGGCACATGAAGATCACTTCAACCAGCGGGAGGTTCACTTGGACACTGCCCCACGAAGAACCTCAACAACCCGTCTCCCCTCCCCCTCTCGTCACTCACAGAGCAGCAAAGGAAGTCAGAATGAAACAGTTGCTGGAAATTGCCTCACGAAACTAACAACCTGGGATAGGGGCTTACCCAAGTAGACAGTGTAACCCTATGTATTTTATTGCTTAGAGGACATTTCTTATCACACATTTAATCCCTTGAGGGCAGATGGCAAGTCTCCCCTTCTGCACATGTCACTCACCGATGCAGGCATGGACCCTCACGGACAGCTGTGTCCTCAGGATGATGCTGTGCTTCTTGCCCCGCCTGATGGAGACAGAAGACAAAATAGACATGGGTATCCCGGAGGTCGCCAAGACGACACCTACATGCTGTCGATCTGCTTGAAGGTTCTGGCACACCCACGTCAGAAACTCTACACAAGTAGGGACCAAACAGAACGAGAATCTACCCTGAAATAACATGAAGTCACAGGGCTTTACAGAAAATTAGACACCGAAGTTTGACCCTGTTGGCTGGCACACACATTTTATTACCAAACCTGGTCAACTCGTTCTATCCACAGAGTTGAGTGTGTACTCATGCTTGACCATGTTGGGAAAATTGTAAAATCTGTGCCCATCAAGTGACACACATCTGCTTGACCATTTTTACATTTTTTTTAAAGCTTTTATTTGACAGAGAGAGACAGCCAGCGATAGAGGGAACACAAGCAGGGGGAGTGGGAGAGGAAGAAGCAGTCTCGCAGCGGAGGAGCCCGATGTGGGGCTCGATCCCAGGACTCCGGGATACGCCCCGAGCCGAAGGCAGACGCTTAATGACTGAGCCACCCAGGCGCCCCTACATTTTCTGAATATAGAAGGGCACACAGCAGAATCATCACAAAAAGCCGGTTTGCTGTGTAGTAAGTCAAGACTACTAGGGCTTTTACCCTTCACTCACGGGAAGGTAGGAATCCACCAAAGAGCTTACAGGCCATTTATTCTCAAGAACGCTAATTTACACCACGACTTTGCATCCTACTCACTTAAGAAAACAGCACTGGGTGTTATACACAACTAATGAATCATCGAGCCTTACATCGAAAACCGGGGATGTACTGTATGGTGACTAACATAATATAATAAAAAATCATTATTAAAATTAAAAAAAAAAGAAAGAAAGAAAACAGAACTGGGGGGGGCGGGGAGACAGGAGTGGCTCAAGATGGTTAAGTGTCAGACTTCAGCTCAGGTCATGATTTCAGGGTCCTGGGATTGAGCCTCGCATCAGGCTCCCCACTCAGCAGGGAATCCACTTCTCCCTCTGCCCCCAACTCGTGCTCACACTCTCAAATAAAGTCTTTAAAAAAGAAAAAAGGGGCCCTCCTCCCCAATTCATCTCCTAGTGGGGCTCGGCCCACCTTGTGCAGAGAAGGACCAGGCACACAGCAGTTAAGAGAATAATTGGGAGAATACAGGAGTCCTGACTCCCTGGGGTGACAGAGGCTTTGAGATTTGGACAAAGGCAGGAGCCAGCCAACCAGCACCTCAGCAGATAACCTATGGGGTCTCTCAGTGGCTGAGCCCCCTTCCATCACTGGGAGCTCCTCTCTCCTCATCAGGGCTCCCCCCAGAACAGTCTGGCAGTGCTCTCCTTCCTGGTTTTGGGTTGTGTTGGAAGGAAAGGAACAAAAATCTCACCAGGGCACATGACTAATATCGTGATTATGAATTCATAGTAATCACTGCAACAGTTTTATTCGTTTTTTTAATTATAATATTTTTTATTATGTTAGTCACCATACAGTACATCCCTAGTTTTTGATGTAAAGTTCGATGATTCATTAGTTGCATATAACACCCAGTGCACCATGCAATACATACCTTCCTTACTACCCATCACCAGCCTATCCCATTCTTGAGACCCGGTAAGAGGGGAAAGTACAGCTTTTAAGAAGGTCTCTTCCAAAGGGGAAAGGAAAACCCCTCGCATAGTCCTACAAAAGCATGTAGTGGCCTCCAGCCCAGCAGCTGCTTGTAAGCAGCTGCATTCAGGACTCCTTCATGTCCCCATGAGCCCCTCCCTGATTCTTTGTTCATCTGATTGTTTTACGATTGCTGTGTGCAAGGCACTGGTCTCGAGGAGCTTTCCCCACATACACAACACTTGACCCATCTTCCCAAGTCTGGGATTCCTATAAACACAGACTGCAAAACTTTCTTCACACATGAAAATCTTTCTCTGGATAATCCAGGTGTCGACCCTCCTTCAATTCTTGTGATCATGCTAGAAAGTTCTAAGTGCATGGAACTGAATTATTAAACAGATTTTGGGGGTGTTCTGGGATGGGGGCAACCACCAGGTGTTAGCTTCACCCAGAGATGGGCAGAGGTCAAGCTTGGAGCAGTAACCAGAGAACCAATGAGTTAAGGCCAGACCCTAATGAGGAGTAACAGCAAACCCTGAGTCCACAGACCTAGAGGATTTTCTGTAAAATTCATGTTATCAGCAGTTAGGAGTCAATAAATAAAGCATGTAGACAAAAATACATGCTTTAGATGCCTGGATATGGGGGGCTGGGGGGAATGGAATGACCAGGGAAAAGATTTCAGAACATCTCAAGTTCTGGAAAAGTTCAAGACAGCCGATTGCTAGCCCTGTTTTTATCTTCAAGCAACTACAAAAAAAAAAAAAATCGAATTTTGAGGAAGTGCTTGTTTTCCCACAGAATTCTCCAGTCTCACAGTGGGGGGGTGGTGTGGTGCGGTCTGGGATTCCGGGCACCCGCACGGAAACAAGCACAGTCTTCCTAAGGAAGCTACGGTAGGCCCACCGTCTTGGAGGGGGCGTCTTTTCTGTGCTCATGCACTGAGAAAGCAGGCAACTGGCTGGTAATCCTAAACCCTAAGGGAATTTATAAGACCACAGAAGGCAGGCCTTTTTTGTAGTTTTATCACTTATGATTCCTCTGCTTCAACATTCTACCTCTTTCCCATGCCCCTGTACATGAAATCCTACAATGGAAGAAACCTGTGTAGAATTGGGGGCCACAGGCTATGGAAGTTCCCTGAGAGGAGGCCCCAGAACCCAGGAGTTCCTAGCGAAGGAGAGGACTGGCCTCAGCTGAGAGGAGTGGTGATGAGTGGCAGCTAAGCCCACAGAAGGTGTCCTCCATCTCCCATCCCTGGTTTCTCCCACCTTCAATGTGGGTACCATTGTTGTGCCCATTTTGCAGAAGAGGAATACGCTAGTAGAAAGGAGAAACTGCAGCAAGTCACATGGCTAGTAGAGACAGACCCAGGCTGAAAGAGTGACTCCATGATCACCTGCACCATCCTGCCCATTGCTGGACGACGGCCTGACCTCCTCCAGGGCTTACAAAGGATCAAGAGTCTAGGCATTCTTAGGGAACTGGTATAACCACAATACTAAAACCTAACAAAAGGGACATACATTAGAAAATTAAGGTGCAAATTAAGAAAAAGTTAGAATCAACTTAATTTGGTTAGCCAAGAACTCAAGAAGAATTACAGGAAGTTCTAGGTTTTATTTAAATCTATAAAAAGGGGGACCCGGGTAGCTCAGTCGGTTAAGCGTCCAAGTCTTGATTTCAGCTCAGGTCGTGATCTCTGGGTCATGAGATCAAGCCGCGTGTAGGGCTCTGCGCTCAGCAGGGAGTCCGCTTCTCACTCCCCCTCCGCCCTCTCCCCTACTCACGTTCTCTCAGTCTTTAAATAAAATCTTTAAAAATTTAACAAAACAACTAGTCTGGATGCAGAGATAGAATCCTCATTTTGAGGATGCTATAGCAGCTCCACCAGTCCCAGGGAGGACTGCCCACATTGAATTCCACCAAGATACAAGCTCATTTTGGTTGAAGGTATACCCTACCCACTACATGCCTTCTTGCCTTACATGATGCTGGAAAGCGAGCAGCCGTATCTGAACTGTGATGAAGCATGAAAGATGGAAGCCACATCCTAAGGATGGCAAAGTAGAGAGATAAGCCGGGCCCCTAAGAGCACCTTATCAACATACCGTCCTTCAAATGGCCCTAATTATTCACTTTAATTAGACTTCATTTTTAAGAGAAGTTTTAGGGGTACCTGAGTGGCTCAGTGGGTTGACTGTGCAGCTCTTGGTTTCAGCTCAGGTCATGATCTCAGGGTCATGGGATCAAACCCCTATTTTGGGCTCCAGACCCAGCAGGGGAATCTGCTGGAAGATTCTCCCCCTCTGCCCCTCTAACTCGTGCACTGGCTTGCGTGTGCTCTCAGTCTCAAAATCTTTCTAAATAAAGAGAAGTTTTAGGTTTACAACTCCCTTCCTCCAAGGAATCACCCCAGCCTCTCTGGCCTTTGATGCTCTTCACCTGGGTCCCAGACTAACATTCCTCACCTGGGTGCCTCACACCTTGGGTATGGTTCAAGGTAACCTCATTTGTATAAATGCTCTCTCCCTCCCAATTGCTCCCACTCCAGAAAGCTCACTACTTTTCCAAAGATGTCATGTGCCCGTTTTACTCTTTTCTTGCCATAGTCAACTAGTACCACAGCACCCTCCCCTCCACCACAGGCCCCAATCCACCCCCACCACGCCTTCCTCAGCCACCAAAGCTCAGGTGCTTGAGATCACAGGGGGCCACATCGGACAGCAACCTCCCTGCTCAAAGTTCTGTCCATTCACGCCACCCTCCCTGTTACTGGACTTCCAGGAGGACTCCCCCCTTTGCAGGCCAGGTCTCTTCTGACTCCCACCATCACCTTAAAGCCCAGTGCCCACCCGAGCTCACCCATTCCTGCTGGACGCCATCTTTGTTCAGTGATGTGATTGGCATTTGAAGGTACTCAGAGCCTTTCCGCTCCTACCGTCCACTCAGCATAGGAGTGGATTCTCTCCTGATTTCCTAAACACATCTCCTTCCCAGGCAGCCCAGGAGGGCTTTAAAAAGCACCACTGCCTAGGCCCACCCCCAGGTTCTGATTTCATTGGTCTGAAGCTGAGCGGGAAGGGAAGTTGAAGTTCCTCAGGTGGGTGCAGTACCCGCCCCAACATGGAAAACCTGTGCTGTCAGTTCCCGAACACCAGGCCACCTGAGGAGCTTTTAAAGAGGCGAGAATCCCGAGCCCCACGCCAAACCTCCGGAAGCAGGCGCCTAGAAGCCAGCATTTCTAGGCAGCTTTCCTCCAGGTTATTAAGGCAGCCCAGCACTGGCCCAGGGCCGTGTGCAAGGTTTTAGGCGGCGAGGGGTTCCACAGCCTTCCATCAGATTCTCAGAGTTCTTTGCATCCCAAGAGGTCAAGTTTGAAAGAATAGCTTTCCCTTCTTACTATCTGACAGGAAAGGAAACCTCATCACTCACCTCTTTGTGTCTCCTCTGCTTCTAGACTTAGCAGCATTGAGAAGTCACCCACATTTTGAACCCAAATCTAAAAACTCACTGAACCTGAAAATCCAAGCCATACACAAATGGGAGCTCTGGACAAGTTGAGAGACCCTGGTTCGGGTGTGGACAGGAAGCAGTGCGCAACTTTTCCTTCTCCTCCTTGGTGAGGACTTCCAGCTGAGAGCGCAGGCGTGTTGTCTGGGGCTCCTCTGGCAAAGCAGCGAAGGAGACGAAGAGTCTCCTGTCTTCTCAGTGGGTGCCAGGCTCAAACTGCAGCCCACCAAGCCCTTCCGCTGGCCCCGGGTGAGGGCGAAAACTGGCCATTTTCAAACAACAGGGGCCGTCCCAGCAAGGTCAGGGCTCTGCTCTTTGCTGCCGAGCTCTCCCACGCAAAACCCTGTGTACCCACAAACCATGCAGAAACCTCGGGGGTCCATGGGCCCCACACACATGGTTCCCTGGGGTTCACGAGCTACGGGCTGAGAAGCTAGGCATGTTAGAACCAAACCAGGGCTCTCCCCAACCCCCTCGTGTCCCTAAGCACGTCAACAGCAAAGCTGGCAGGCTCGGGACACAACGGGCCCTGCAGACCGGCTTCCTCACCTGCACTGGAGGGGACTGAGAGCCGTCCCGTCGCACCGTCCGCCCAGCGCGCACAACTCCCGGCCGCATTTTCAGGACTGGCCTTCCCAGGCAGCCCTGGAGGGCTTTAAAAAGCACCACCGTCTGGGCCCACCCCCAAGGTCTGATTTCATTGGTCTGAAGCTGAGCGGGAAGGGAAGTTGTTAACGTTCCTCAGGTGGGTGCAGTACCCGCCCCAACACGGAAAACCTGTGCTGTCAGTTCCCAGCCAAAGAGCAGACCACCTGAAGAGCTTTTGAAGAGGCCAGGATCCCAGGCCCCAGCCACACCTTCTGAAGCAGGCGCGTAGAAACCAGCATTTCTAGGCAGCTTTGTCTGGGGTATTTGGCTCTAAGTACCTTCACAGGTTCAGCCCTTTCCAGCCCTGCCTGGCCTGAGCCACCAGCCTCACGCTGCCAGGCTCTCCCCACCCCACCCCCACAGGGTTGTTCCCGACGTCCCCCCACACACACAGCGCTGGGAGGACCAGCAGGGGGGTGTGGTGTAGTTAGCAGTGCCCAGCCAAAGAGGAAACTGGGAGAGAAGCAGCAGCTGTCTTCAGAGCTGACCCTCGGGCGCAGGCCTGCACGGAGCCAAGCGCAGGGAAGGGTGAGTACCCTAAGTGACCGAGACAAAGGCAGCAGCACTTGGGGACGCACACCCCACGTGCAACAACCCCACATCTCACCCTGCAGCTCTCAAGTGCTCTACCACGCTCCCCCTGACGGCCCTCTCGCCCATCTACCTCTCAACCACTGTCCCCTCCAGGGCTAACTTCAAGCCCCACCTTTTCGGTGACAGGTCTCTGTGCCCCTCAACTGGCACTGGTTTTTTTTGGAGGCAGTGGAGATAGAAATAAGCACAAAAGAGGCGGGGGCTCTCTGGCCCAGCTCTGTCCTGTGGAAAAGGATCCAGCCTTGGTTTCCTTAACTAAAAGAAATGAGATTTCAGAGTGCTTGGCCTGCATGGACCCTTCCAGTTCTAAAATCCAGTGATTCCCATTTCCGTGTATCTGCTTCTCAAATTCTGACTGTAATTATAGTAAGGGCTGCAACTTTTGAGTTCGTATTATATGCTGGCAACTAGCCTGCTGTTTCAGTACTATACGTCATTGCGTTTTTTTCCTCACAACAACCCAACGAGGATGCGTTATGATGATCTCCAGTTACTAGGAGACTGAGGTTCAGAGAGGGGAAGTAGCACCCCCATGGTCACACAGCCATGAGACTAACAGCAGAGACCACGTCCCTAACCATTAGGCCATGCTGCTCCCCGCTGTGCTCTCCTCTGGGGCCAGAGACCTTGTTGGGATCCCTGCCGACACGGGGAGCTAAATGGAACTGGGTAGTATTCTCCTCGTTTCATAAATAAATTTTATAAACTCCAATCAGAGATAAAGTGACTTGCACAAGGTCACACAGGAAGGGTCAGGGATCATCATCCAGAGGCTCGGGGTTTCTGGCTGTGTGCACCGTGCTGTGCTGGCTCGTGTCCCGGCCTTGGACGGCAATACATGGAGCTGGCTCCATTTTGGTAGCATAATAATTGCTTTGTCCTTCTACTTTTGAAGGTCTTTCTCCTCTTCTCTGATTAGCTATAGCTTAAGTGATCATTCTAAACAGGGAGCGAGTTAATTTTTAGTCTTGACATAAAAGAGCAGGGTAATGGACAAGCACCAAGAAACTCCTCCAGCAAGGAAAATGCTCTCAGAACACCCTGTGCAAAAAAACACCACCATTTGCACACCGCCTGCCACACATTGTCATTATATGGTCACAACATTAGCAGATTTTTGCTATAATTCACACAAAGAAATCAAGAGAAAGAATGGCTTCATTTGTCCTTTTCATGCCTCAGAAGGGCAATTCCTAACTAGGAAGAAATTATATTTTAACTCCCATTCGTGGGAGACAAGAGTTCTCAGGCATACAGACTTTGCCAAATGCCACCCTCTTAGAGGGACACTCAGTGCGAATGACAGATGTGCCCAGACGCCTCCCACCTGTGCAGGAAGGCTCAGTCTGCCGGCTGCTTCCAACCAGCTCCCAGCAAGCTGCCATATGCTGCCAGGGCTCCGTGGTGTAAGTGACCCGGGGAAAACGGAGGACCCGGCAATGCCAGGACAGCATCATCCTGGCCTGTCTGCTGCAACCTAGGCCAGGGACAGAGGGGCCCCACCAGTGGTTAGTAAAAGTGGCTTCTTCATACTCCTCCCGACAAAAAGGAGTGCCATCTTGACTACATTCCAAAGGACAAGGTGGGGAGGTCACCACAAACCAGGACTCTTGGAAAGACATAAAGCCCCCTCTGGAGTGAGTTTGGGGCCCACCTATCAAAAGCACAGCCACCCAGCATGGTCTGGCTACCTTCTATTGACACTTTCCCACATATGAATCCTGCCTTCTCATCTTGCCATAATCCATCTAAGGTGTAGGGTGCAGAAATGTTGTCAAGGTTGCACCTATCAGATGGACCCATGGCCAGGTGAAGATTTGCAAGGAAGCGGAGTGAGAAAGTAAGCCCCAGGATCTCCTCTGGGGAGCCTGCAGCAAGGTTCCTGGCTCTTCAGGAACGGCTGCGGGGCCTACCAGCACCTGGATGCTGATGCTGACAGGGCCAGATGACGGCAGCAAATACATTCCCCCGCCCCCGCCGCCCCCCGGAGCCACCGTGAGGCGTGCTTGAGTGCTATTTGGACCAAATCCAGTGTTTTAGCCTGGGACCGATGATGTCCTTGCATGAACCAACATTATGTCACCAAAGGTGCCACCGTACTTCAAGTAAACCTGAAATGCCTTTGCCCAGAAGCTCCTGGGATGGTCAGGGGAGCACAGACTTGGAATCGGGTCCACCTGTTTTCAAACTTGGCTCTACCATACTGGCTCTCTCTCCCCGGATGTGTAATTTACCTCCTGACCCTCAGTTGTTTCAAATGAAAAACAGAAACAATGAAATCCAGTCACATGACTGTTAAGAGAATGAACTATTAAATAAACAGACCGTGAATAAGGTGCCTGGTATTGTGGTTGGCAGAACAGGTGCTCCCTAAATGTTATTTTCTTCCCCGCTCTAATTTTCTTTTTTAGAGAGAGAGTGTGCACCTGCTGGGGGCGGGGGGCAGAGGGAGAGAAAGAATCTTAAACGGACTCCATGCCCAGCACAGAGCCTGATGCAGGCTCAATCCCAGGACCCTGAGATCATGACCTGAGCCGAAATCAAGAGTCAGGTGCTTAACCGACTGAGCCACCCAGGTGTTCCTTTCTTCCACGCTCTTAACTCTTGATACTGCTGTCTACTGTAGCGATGCTTTTCTTTCCCCTAAGCTCCCATCTCCAAATTGAATTTTGATAAGAAAGAAAAAAAAATCAAACAGGGCATGGTCTTCAACTATAATACCAGTAGAGACATTTTTCAGGTTGATAATAATCTACTCATAACATTCCTGGTGTATGTTTAATCAATGAGCCATGAAGTCATCCAATTAGACTGACATCCAGCCTGAATTCTGACATCTTATATAAAGGAATGTCATTGTCAAATACTCGGTAAAAACTATAGCAATGAAATTTTCCCAAGTCCATCAATCTAATACTGTTATTTTTTTTTAAATAATGATGAGAAGAATCTGGTATGACATAATAATGAGTGTGTGTACAGCCTATGGAAGTTTCCAGGGTCTGTTCCCATTGGGTCCTCAGAAAACCTTGCTGGTTCCTACCAAGGATCCTGGCCTTAGTGCTCACGGTCATGTTATTCAGGAGTCCATTCTGGGATCCTGTCATTTACCTGACTACCAACGTTCAGTAAGTGCCTATAATGTGTTGAGAAGATGCCAGATGAGAGATATTCAGACAAGCCCAGTACTAACCTAGTAGAGCTTTAGAAGCAGACAACTAAGGACAGGGGGGGACAGTTAAGAAGGAAAGCACCATAAATTGTGGCAGGTGTTAAAGTAAGGGAAACCCAGCAAACCACCGTAAATACTAGAGTCAGGTAGAAAACTAACACTAAGAAGGTTTCCATTTTCCCTCATTTTTGAGCCATTCAGGAAGAATCAGCACTCCCAGATAAGATTCATCTGGCTGTAATCTATTTTTAATTCAGGCAAGGTAGCTTCAAAGCAACTTTTGGGGAGGTCCTCGAACACCAGATTAAGACAGCTAAGCTTTATTTGGAAAGCAACAGGGAATCTCTGAAGGTTTCTAAGGAAGAAGGTGATGAAATCAGAGATATACTTGGTTCTGAATGGATGAAAGAAGGCAGGGAGCCCCAATCAAAAGGCTATTTCAATAACCTAATAAATACAGGAATAGCTGATCGTGTGGGTATATGTGATTTATATATGATTTCACTTCCTGCACACCTCTCTGGTTTTTTATGTCTATTGCTTTATTCAGATTCACAGCAATCAGCAGTATTAAGCAATTCTAGATGTAGGCTAAAAGTGACTTGATGACAACACCATCACAAGTCATTTTCTCCACTGCTGTGAGTTTGAAAGATAATATAGTTACAAAATAATCTACTAGGACATCTGCCAAGGAAGCAAAATATCCTGGAAGTTATCATTAAGAACAATGCTTAAAATAGTTGTCAAGCTACTAAAATCTAGAAAATATTAATTTAATTATATTCGGTTTAAAAAATTCTATTCGGTTAGAAGGTCAATATAATGTGCTTCATTAACTATATCAGAAATTTTCCTGCCCCCGAGCAGCCTTGTCAAGAAGAATTCCTCAAAATGCAAACAGGTTTGCTATCACTACCGGTCAGTCACTTGCATCTGCCTTCTTTGGTGTGACTGTGAGTGCAGAGAAGGTCAAAGCTACAGTGGCCTCTTCCAAGAATTAAGGCCTTACTGTACCCCCATGTCTTGGAAGCTTGGGACTAGTCAACAGAGACAACCGTTGCTCTTACCCAGCATCATCCTGGAAGCCTTCCAGCTCGTCCCGTTGCTCAGCCAGGGTGGCCTCCAAGTCCAGGTAGGCGCCATTGTGGGAGAGCTGCAGCGTGCAGTCATCGAGCTGCAAGAGAAAGAGCCTTTAAGCCCAGTCTGCTCCTGGGATGCGGACTTTGGATGCAGAAATCACTTCATGTTGCCCTCAGGTGTTTTTTTTAAATCAAGCATGATTCTGAAATTCAGATTGTAACTGGAAGAGGTAGCGGGTTCGTACAAATAAATTGGAAGCACACGACATAGTGAACAGATGGCAATGACACCTATGAAGGGAGTGGCCCTGATAGGGCCCAGGAGACGTGGACAAGGGAAGAGAAGGAGCCCTTTGGTACCCGTGTCACTTTCCACTCTGAGGGCCCCAGGAATACGCCATGGAGGATTTGGGGAGTAGAAACCAAAATCACAAAGGTCACAGAGTTTAAAAGGCAAATCTGGTGCAGAACATGCCCTTTGCTTTGATTCAGTGAGAAGCCTACTCCTTCAGATTCAATGGTCAGACCTGGCACATGACAATTAGTAGTTGCTCAATAAACATTTTTACGGTTGAATTGAAAAAAACGTTCTCCATCTGAATGATGCCATACTCAAATGACAACATACCAAAGAAGACATTAGGCCTCTTTGTTACTAGTCGTATTTTTTAAAAAGTCGTTTAACACTTTCATGTTATTATGTCCCATGCATAATTCTAAGCATTTTACATACATTACATCATTTGATTCTCACACAAACCCTATTAACATCTATTGTTCTCCCCATTTATCAAGAGGAAACTAAGACACAGAGAAAGACTAAGTTATTTGCCCCTTGTCACATCTGGGAAATGGCAGAGCTGGGACCTGGATGCTGGTAGTCTGTGTGAATCGAGGCCATGCTCTCGATCATTATGCCTCCTCTCTATGGCCACAAACCTACAAAGGACTTGAAAATACCACATTTGCAAAATGCAGTATGTGTCATCTTAGTGTTCCAGTGTGGCCAAGGCCATGCCACATGTTTGCCACCCCATTCCCTTTTCCTTCTGATCACGGAGAGCACATATCCCAGCCTTACAGTCGGGCTAACAGCCATGTAACTGAGTACTGACCAATGGAATATTAGGGAAAGTAAGAAAGGCTCCCAACAGGCCTGGCCTTGACACCCCCGCACACCCATCCACCTTTCTTCTGCGCACAGCCAGAGGCAGAGAAGCCAGAGGCTGGATGCAGAAGAGCCACAGGAGGCCTCCAAAGTCAAGAAACCAGCAGAGCCCCGGAGAGGAGGAGCTCTGGTTCCTGAATCACCGCGTGGAAGAGAGCATTCTGCTGCCCGGCGTCCACTACCCACCCTGGCTGGTGACTAGAGCACAAGCCGTGAGCTTCGCTGTGGTAAATTGTTAAGATTGTGAGGCTGTTACAACAGCCAGCATGACATGACATTGGGAATGATCGATACACTTAAAAATACAGGGAAATAAGTTTACTAAAGTTAACATCCCGAGGAAAGCCGACTTCACGCTTGATTTCTTGGGCCACAAGTGTGGTTCTTAGCATTCACCTACCTGATGGGTTAAGGCTCTTATTCCAATGACAGGAGATTGGGGGAAAGCAAAGGCAAATATTTAGCTACTTTAAAACATCTAGATAAACGCCTGATAATCCTCCCACTATAAGTGAGATTTCAAACTAGGAATTAGTCTCTTTTGATGGAAAAGCTTTGCTTATTATCCTCAACAAGAGAAATGTAGACCGTCGACTTGTCTAGAATTGGCATCTGTAACAGTCTGCTAATTCTTGTAGAGACCCCGCAGCTCCTATTTCTAGTTATCCTCAACAGAATGAAAGGAATTTGTTTTATATTATTTGTAAGAAATACCTAGCTCAATCATTTGAAGGGGTTAATCCTATTTGATTCACTTGTTTTCTTTCTCTAATAACAAACTGGTCCTCTTAGATACTAAAGGCACGCTGGTAAGGTTCAGCATTCTTGACTGGCATTTTACAGAGGGATCCTCTCATCTGAGAAACCATTTAAACCCAAGGATCCAATTGGCCAAACTCCCTGTACTGTGGTGTGAGAGGTGCGCCCCAAGTTTGGGGGGAACACGCAGGGGAGCTGTTTCCCCCAGCCTGCGGAAGCAGCAGACAGGAAGGATTTCCTGCAGAAGGCATCTCCTGGGCCAAGGGTCTCCTGTGGACTGAAATCAGACTTCATTGTTCCTAGATGGAAAATTCCATTAGAAACTGGACCTGTTAACATGTACACTAAACCATGGGTAGAGCTGGAATCACTCCAGCTCAGTTTGCTTTGACCCCCTGTTGAGGTTATTAGCTAAGAAAACTGACTTGATCTGTCCTGTTGATAGTACTAACACTTTTGCTTATTTTACATCCCACTTGTTATCAACAGACCAGAAGATGGGGATAATGAAAGCCCTTTAAGCCATAACAGTTTCTTTTGCCTCAGCCCCCTGGAAACGTGGGAGCCCAGAGAAAGAGGCTTTTGGATAAAGAGTTTCTGCTTCTCCTCCAGGGGGGCCTGAGTCATTCCGAGGCTGGGGTCCACACTCAGGCCAGACAGAGAGAACTGAGTCAGAGAGGAAGTGCTGCTGTGGGTGTGGAGAGAGGCAGAACGTGAACGTGCATGTGGTATAAATATTCCCACGAAGGCCCATTTCAAGCTACCAAAGGGAAGTCACTGAGCTTAGAGTTGGAAAAAGAGACACAGGAGCCCACCAGTACATAGTACCTTCACCAGATACAAGAGATGTCAGGAACCTCGAACGTGTGGGTAGCAGTACAATATAATAAAACAATTAGGAAGTAACATGTTTTGAGGATTTATTAGCTTTGTTTTTAATATAACGTGTTTAATAAATGTTTACATAATTTACTTTTTAATAATGGGTACATTCAACAACTAGCTCATGAAATTCCCAAGAATTGACCTGTCAGCCCCCTCCAGTCACCCAGGCCAGCTCCAGCACACACCCCTCTGGCCCTCCCACGTCATTCATTGGAGGAACCCAACGTGGAGATAGCAGGGAGTGGGTAAGTGGCCGAGGAACCTGTCCCGGCCTTCCGTCCTCACCACCCCACCCAGCCCTATGGTCGTCTCCTTAGCTGGGGCAGAGGTGGGGCTCACTGGCTACCAGCAGATATAGCCCTGTTCTTACTGGCAGCTGTGGCCAGTTTGCCCATCTTCTCCATCCCATACCTTTTGCTTTATGCTCAGGAGCCTGAGATGAATATGAATATCCGGTTTTCCTCAACATTCACCAAGGATCTGCCCACCAAGTCTCTGCCTCAGCACGCTCCCGGCCAGCCTGGAACCACAATACAACAGCCCACAGTCTCCCTGGCCTCCAACAACAGAATCCCAAAAGCGTAGCAGAACTGCCTGTTCTCATCATTCCTCTCCTCACATTCGAGGCATCATGACTACCCTTTTCATAGTTCAATTTTAACAAAATTATATGTCAGGCACGGGCTGGGCACCAAGGAACACATAAACGCTTCCTCCCTCAAAGATCATTTTATTGAGTAAATATAACACACAAATAGAACACAGAAGAGAATTAAAAGCCGTTTAAACCAACTGTTATAATGTGTGGAAGTTCATCCTCAGTCGTATTCCTTCCCTATAATTAGCAGCCACAGGCTCCCGGGACCCAAGCATCCTCCATAAAAATGCCCCAGTCCTCCTCTCAGCAGAAAGGCCGCCATTACTTCCTAAGCCAGTGTCACAACCCTGCTCCCCTAATTAATAGATGGGCAATTTGTGCTAGTGTTAGTTAACTAAAACAGGAGAGATGAATATGGGCCTTTTAATCTGTCAGGAAGTGTGTGTGGCATCCTCACAGGAGCGCTACCAGAAGGGGTCAAGGTCAGACGTCACAGCCTTTAGCGAGCTGGACACGTGAGCACCACGGGGGTCCCAACAACACGTGCAGCCTGTGAAGACACCACACAAGTCAACGCACACGGCTCGCTCCACTCCCCCACCCAAGCCCCACCTCCTCTGTACGCCCAAGACACAGGAGATTAATCTTCAAACCATCACATGAGCCAAGGAGTCGGAATGAAGGGCTTCCTTGCTGGACACTCACACTGAAACAGCGAAATCCCCTAAAAGAGGGTCCACTTTAGGTACCACTTTAAAAGCAAACTGGTGAGTCCACTCAACGAATTCTTCAATCTCGTCAGGGATAACTGTTCCAAAAGAACGCACCGACCTTAATAGGCAGTGAGTCAAGGTTCGTTCCAAGCTGGCTGTTCTAAAGATTCAGACAGAACTATCCCGACTTTGCCTCCGCAGTGGAGGACACAAACACCTCCCAGCGCCTGACAGGGAACCTCAGTTCCTACTTCCACCGAGGCAACCTGATCCCCTCCCTTGGCCGCTCATGTCAACCATCTTCCTGAGTGACTTAAGGGCCCTGGAATTTCCTGACTCCGACAATTTTCACGTCAACCCTGATCCCCTGGCTGCATGTTCCCCGCACTCCTTTCTTGGCTTTCGGTGCGGTGGCCAGGACACTGCCGGGCACTTCAGGACAGAAGACAAAGCAGGGAGTCCTATGGGAAGATCCCATTACAGGGCTGTTCCAGAAGTGCGGCAGCAGGGAAGTCTAGTGGTGGTGACCCCGGCGTGGCAGGGAGACTTCGGCTTCGGCTGCCGGCTGTGAACGTGTGGCCAGGATTCCAGGGAGGGGGCGGGGTGCTCAGGAGGGGGTCAGCCACCGAACCACAGGAGGGCTCTGGAACTGTGTGTACCCCCGCTTCACACACCATTAAGGCAGGCCCCCCACCCCTTGCAGGCAGGTTGCACTAGGCCACTCTCGGGCTCTTTTGCCTGTTCTTACAAAGACAGGGCATTCAAATAGAAAAGGCAGACTCGCCATCCCGGGGGAAAAAAATATATCTAAAACAAGGCTGATGTCACGTCTCCATTTGTATATTCTTTTCTTTCCTTAATCCAGTGAAGTGGCCTGTTACTGGTGGTTTAATGATTACCTCTGTTTGGCAGCAGGTCCCCAGTGATCCTTAGTCTAGGCAATAAAATAGATTTGCATGGAACCGTTTTATAAATATACACGAGGGCAATCCTTTAAGCTAATTTTGGTGATAGTTCAGAAGTGGGAACACATAGGCTGATTTTCAAGAGAAGAATAATAAAAGCTAAAATATCATTTGCTCGTGTCATTTAATTGGTGCCTCCCATCCTCATATCCACACAGCTGACAATATGATTTTGAGGCTCCTTCCGTCAAGAGGTAGATTCTTTCTCTACTCCTAGAATCTGGGTTGGCCTGTATATGGCTTTGGCCAACTCAGCAACAAATGTGACATCATAGAGACTTGAAAGATACTTGTCCCCTAGGGCTGTCCTCTCTTACTGCTCTTGGAACTCTGCCAGCGTGTGAAGAGGCCTGGGATAGCCAGCCTCCGGGGTGACTGTTTGTTCCCACTGCCCCTGCCACATCCTGCCAACTGCCACACACTAAGTGAGGCCGACATGGATCATCGAGCCTCCAGATGACCCACCTGCTGATGACAGACACAAGAGAGCCCAGCAGATGCCAGCCAAACTGGCCCAAACCAGAAGAACCACCCAGTAGACCCCCAGACTCATAAGCAACATCGTAAGATTATTGCTTTAGGTCAATCTCCCTTTCCCAGGGCCTGCCCCTCCATCCACAGCAGACACGCTGCCCCCTGGAATGCAAGTTCACACGATAAGTGCTCAGTGCCTGGATCAGTGATGGGTGAGAGGCTCCCATCACCAAGGTGCCCACCAAGAACACCACGACACCGCTAGCTCCATGCAAGAAGGCCACCACGATGCCCAGGCTCTGAGGCCACAGAGCAGGCGTGTCCTTCCCGGAGCCCCTACCGGGGACAGAGGACAACAGCAGATGCTGGGCAGAAAGGCTGGGAGCATCAGGGAGTGGGAGAGTAGTCAGCTGAGACTCCCTCCCAGGGAGGTAAGGAGGCAGCAGAAGGCAAAACCATGCATGAGCCGTGCTTCTGAGCCCTTAGAGCGTGTTCCGTCGTCCCATGGCACAAAACACACGCTCAAAGATAAAAGTATGAAGACTCTCAAGATGGCACCTGCAAGCACAGGGCCCTTCGGACTGCACTGGTCACACACCCACAAAGCTGGCCCCGCTACTGGCTCAGAAATGAAGCATGGCTGTGGGTCCCATCTCTCTCCAGGGCAGGCTGACCGGGGGCTCCCTGGGTGCCCCCCTTTCAGGCTCATCCCAGCTCTAAGAGCAGCAGAAATGCAGTCAGCACATTTCCATTCATTGGGTCTAAGAGCACTATGCCTGTTTCCCCCTCAAATGGTGTTTCTTTTGCTAGGCAGTCACCAAGCTTGTGGCTTCTTTAAATTTTGTCATTCCTTCTAAAGGCAGCAGAGACAAGGAACTAGACATAGGTGACAGGCAAAAAAAAAAAAAAAAAAGTTAGGAAAAGAGAGCTTTCCAATAAGCAGTGCCACAAGGTCCGTCCACAATTTCTTAATAAAACCTGCACAAAACCCGGGCTCAGCCATTCCAGCATCTATGGGCTATGGTTCCCCCATAACCCATACAGACCACTGCAGAGGGACGAGGTGGAGAGGGGGCACGCACGTCGTGGCTGCCCTCTGCCATGTCCTGAGACGGACAGTGAAGACGTGCCATGTGTTTCATTGTCCTTCAACCACACAAAACTTTCACATTTGTTCCTTTGTACATACAATACATTTCATAATAAAAAATGATTCGTTTCACATATCGGTCCATCTTCTTAGAGAAAAACCAAATGAAGCTGATTTACATGATATCAGAAGAAAATAGGTCCTATTGGTTAACCCCAGCAAACCTTATTCAAACTTTTAAATCCCTAGGGGCCCATTTAGCTTCTTTGGAACAACAAATACATCACAGGTACTTTTTTTTTTAAGATTTTATTTATTTATATGAGAGAGAGTAAGAGAGAGAGAGAGAGAGCACAAGGGGAGGGAGGGCCAGAGGGTGAAGCAAACTCCCCGCAGAGCAGGGAACCCAAAGCAGGGCTCCATCCCAGGACCCAGGGATCATGATCTGAGCCGAAGGCAGGTGCTTAACCGACTGAGCACCCAGAGGCCCCCATCACAGGTACTTTAATAAATGTTTTAGGGTCAAGTACAAGGATATTTTTGAAGATCCAGCATATATGGGTTATGAAATAATATGAATGTATTTACTTTGAAAGGGGCTGGATTTTACTTCCTCAGAAACCTTCAGTAAGTTGTGTTATCTGTGGCCACCAACTTCAGCGAGAGAAACAACGTCCTGAAATTGATTTAGGCAGTTTCCAGATTTCTATTTAAGTCAACAAAACCGTACAGCTCACCAACCAAAGGCCAGGGCTTCTGCCAAAGTCTACAAGAAAGACAAAGGCAAGATTTCGCCAGTTAAGAGCTTAAGCCAAGGGGATGTGATAAACTGGTAAATATTTGAATTATTTTAAAAGACTTTGTTATCATTAAATAAATAACCAAGAATGCATTAACCTTCTCTCTTAAAGAGGCTGGAATATTTACTTATGTTTACAGGTACCTTTTTTCCATTTTCTGTTTCACTTTGGTCAATCTGAAAAACAGTATCAGCACTAAATTTCAGGATTATATCTGATCCATTACAGTCATCCATTCCTTCATGCAGGTTCATAATTCCTTCCTGTGCTTGTTCTCTGCACCAGGCACTGTGTCATGTCCTAGGGAGCCAACCACAATCAGGACAGCCCCGGGAGCACTCACAGCTGTAGATGGGGCTGATCCCCAACAGCGGGTTGGAGTTCAGGGAAATGTGAACAATGAGTTCGTCACCTTTGTTGTCTGTTCTTGATTTCATTGTGGGACAGCGGGACGGGTTGGTGGAGCAGGGAGCTAAAGGATTCAAAATCCCTGCCAGGGCAGAAGTGTGAGTAGCCAAGACGCTGAGAGAAGGAAGCCAAGGGCTCTGAGAGGGGAGTCTTCCTGGCCACAGGAGAGTTTGGGCTTGATTCTAGGGCAACGGGAAGCCATGAAATGGCTGTAAAGGGATGCATGCAGGACAGCTTTGCCATGTGGGGAAGGAAGGGAGAAGAAAAATGAGGATGCCAGTGCTGGAATTAGAGGAGATCTGAAGGGGGGCTGGACAATGATGGAAGCTGTGGGAGTGGACAGAAAAGAGGGAGAGGGCTGATTCAAAGAAAGAGAGGGGAAGGGAGAAGGAAAAGCCAGGGCAACATGGGCATTGAGGAGATGCAGTGATACCCAACAGAGAGAAGCAAAATCTTGAGTTTCTGGTTTGAGCAAATTAATATCTTTTGGTGATACCTTTTACAAACATGAGAAACATGAGACGGGAAACTCTTGGGGGCAGGGAAACAGGATAGAATAGGGGTTTTTGTTGTTAACATGCTACCTTTGAAACAAGTGGAGATGCTGAGTAGAGAAATCGATTTTGGGGGTTTGGGCGTACATACGAACATGGCAGTTGAACTCTCATAAACGCACTGGTGTACCGAAAGATAACAGCTAACTTTTTGTATCTTGAAGTTCTGGAATGCTATCCCCCTTTTCATTCCTGATAGTGCTAATTTGTGCTTTCTCCATTTTTTTCTTATAGTTTAGGGAAGGTCCCTCATTCATTTATTAGTCTTTTCAAAGAACCAACTTTTGATTATATTGCTTTTCCACCATTTAAGTTTGTTTTTTTATCTCCTTAATTTCCTTCCTTCTACATTTTTTGTGTTTCATATGCTGGTTTTTTCCTAGCATCTAAAATCTTATGATTTTCAGTCTTTCCTCTTTTCAATTATGTGCATTTCAGACTATAATTTTCTTCTGTCAGGTTTAGCTACAGCCCACAATATCTGATATGCCGTATTTCATATTTTTATTACCCTCAGTCCGCAATATTTCCTAAATTTCATTGGGATTTCTTCTTTGATTCATGGGTTATTTAGAAATGTGTTACACACTTCCCAAATATTTGAGGATCTTCAAGTAGGGATGCCTGGGTATTCGGTCAGTTGATTGATATTTCCTACTAGACTCTCTTAGCAGTACGAGAGTCCCTCCTTATCTGCAGTAATGTTACTGACCTTAGACATGACGTCATCTGTTGCTAGGACAACCAGACCACTTTCGTTAGGTTAGCACCCCATGGTTTACCTTCTTTCCATCTTTCACTTACAACATTTGGGGCCCATATATGTAAGATGCATCTTTTTTAAGTAGAACATAGTTTGGGTTTTTTTTTAATCCAATCTGATGATCTCAGTTTTTTGATACAAGTATTTAATCAAAGTCTGTTAACCTAAAGTGATTGCTGATATTTAGGTTCAAATCTGCATATTCTAGTTTCCTTTTTCCTCCTTTCTTGCCATCTTTGGGATTAATCTACTCTTCTTTATTACTCCATATAGCCTCTGTATTTCCTATTATTCTATTTACTCTTAGCTCCCCAGTCTTATTAATTCTTTTAGTAATTTACCCTATAGGTAATCACATGGCTTCCTGAGTCAGAAGTACCTACCAAAAATGAGCATTATCACTTCCCAGACAATGTAAGGGCACTAGACCACTTTAATATGGTCTATACCTTCTGAGATATTGAGATATGTATTTTGAACCCCATGACATAGTATTGTTTTGAGCAGTCAGTATTCATTTAAATTTATCTACATATTTACGTTTTCTCTTGCACTTCATTCCTTCCTCCATTTCTGTGCTGCTATCTGCGATAATTTCCTTCTGCCTGAAGAACTCTCTCTAGTATTTCTTTAGTGAGAATATGCTGGCAATAAATTTCTTTAGTTCCTAGTTTCTGGAAACATCCGTACTTTACCTCCATTCTTTGGGTAACTGCTTTGTTGAGATATAATTCATATATCCTATAACTCACTCATTTATATTGTACAACTCCCTGGCTTGCAGTTTATTCACAGAGTTGTGCCTCCATCACAACAATCAATTTTAAAACATTCCCATCGCCCAAAAAAGAAACCATATATCCATTAGCTGTAACTCCTCATTCCCACAATCACACCCCCGGCTAGCCCCCAGAAACCACTAATCTACTTTCTGTCTTGAAAGATCTGCCTATTCTAGACATTTCACATAAACGGAATCACACAATATGTAGTCTTTTGTGGCTGGCTTTTTTCACTTAGTGTAAAGTTTTCAAGGTTCATCCACATTATAGCATTTATCAGTACTTCATTCCCTTTATTGCTAAATAATATTCCATTGTATGGATATAGCAAATTTGATTCATCCATTCTTCAGATGATAGACATTGGATTGTTTCCACTTCTTGGCTACTATGAATTACTGTGAACATTTGTGTATAATTTTTTATATAGACATGTATTTTCATTTCTCTTGGGTACACTTTTTAAGCAATTGCCAGGCTGTTTTCCAAACGGGCTATACCATTTTACACTCCCACCAGTGATGCATGAAGGTTCCAATTGATCCATAATTCCGCCAACACTTGCTTGCTTTTAGCTTCTAGCCATCATAATGAATGTGAAGTGGTATCTCATGATTTTGATTTGCATTTCCCTGATGGCTAATGATTGTGAGCATCTTTTCATGTATTTATTATTGGTCATTTGGGGATATTCTATGGGGAAATGCCTATTCAAATCCTTTACCCATTTTTTTATTGGGTTATTTGCCTTTTTGTTGTTGAGTTATATATTCTGGAAACAAGTCCTTTTTTGGATATGTGATGTGTAAAATATTCTCCCAATCTATGGGTTGTCTTTTTACTTTCTCAGTGGTGTCCTTTGAAGCACAAATGCTTTTAATTTTGAGAAACTACAATTTACTTATTTTTTCTTTCGTTGTCTGTACTTTTGGTACCGTATCACCTTCACTTTGAAAGACATTGCTGGAGGATACAGAATTCTGCGGTAGCAGTTACCTTCTTGGAGCAGTCACCAACTGTGACCCCTGGTGCTGCAGCTCACGCCAGCTCAGTTGAAACATTGGCTGCCAGGCCTACTGTTGTTCTTTGTAAAGGGAAACTATTTTTCTCAGGCTGCATTTAATGTTGTCTTTGTCTTAACTGCCAGGGCTTTACTGTGAAGTGCTTATGTGTGGTTTACCTATTATTTATCTTGCCTGAGGTTTGTAGCACTTCTTGAACTTGTGGCTTGCCATCATCTTTTGGTCTTGGAAAATCTTCCCCATTATCTCCTCAAATATTGCTTCCATCCCATTTTCCTTCTCCCATTCTGGGACTCCAATATGTGTATTTTAGACACATGTACCATATGCCTATTATGCTCTTTTCTGCATTTTCCATTTTGACTCTCCATAAATTGGTCTTCATGTCTTCTGACCTATGTTCCAGATCATTGACTTTCCCTTCAACTGTGTCTAATTTTCATTTGAACCCATCTACTCCATTCTTAATTTTTGTATTTTTCATTTCTATAATTTCTATTTGCTTCTTTATATTATATACCCCCGCTTTGTTTTGTTAAAATTCTCCATCTTGCCTATTTTCTTGAATGTATTTATCATAATTGTTTTAATGATCATGTCTGGTAACTCTAGTATCTATATACCATACAGATATTTCTATGATCCAAGTCTCTGGATGTACCATGTATATTTTATTAACTACAATCATTGTTTATGAAGAAATATCAAGGCGCTGGGTGATATCTTTCTCCAGAGAGGATTTTCCTTGGCTCCTGGCAAGTTGTAGGAGTGCATCACCATAATCCAATCAAGGATTGAGCTCATTCAGAACTGGGTTTCTGTCTTTGCAGGCCTAATCTGTTTGCAGTAACCCCTTACTTCTAGGTGTAATCTTCAGGGGTCTCAAATGAATGCATGGAGAGTTTATGAAGATCCGTCTACCTTGGTGAGCTCTGAGCTCTATTTTCTTCTCCCCAGCACTATGAAACTGCTAACAGCTTTCCCTGACTTCTCAGCCTCCTCACACTCACTTTCTGCTTGCCTTCATCGTCTCTGCACCTGCCACTGATGAATTGCTGAGTGCATCAAGGTGAAAAACAAGTTAGGATGCCAGGCTCATTGACTCTGACCTCAATGACTCTCCCTTCCCTCTGGGATCTTAGTTTCCCAAGTTCTGGCTGCCTTGGGAGCTTCTCTGGTGCCTTCCAGAAGATATTTCTGATACTCTGTCTACCTTAGCTGGTTGTCTTAGATAGAAGTATTGGTCTGCCACAAGCTAGTTATTACAGTCAGAAGCAGAAGCCCAAACATCTAACTTTTAGTCACTAAAAACATTTCCTATTCACTTGACATGAATTGAGATGAATTATTTAATCCTCACCCAGGCCATGGGAAAGGGACTGTTACTATTCTCACCTGCCCAGCGACATAAACCCATGGAGCACAGGCTCACAGAAAACAAACAGCTCCATCAAGATCACCAAAATTAGTGGCAACTGAACCCAGACAGCCTGATTCTGAGCTCATGTCTTTAGCTACAAGACAGTATAGAATGAGTTGGAAAGAAAGGCACAAGAGTAAGCCCTCAGAAGTCCAGCATTTAGAGACTGAGTCAAAGACAAGAGAAGGAGCAGCAGAGGGAGGAGAGCAAAACCAGAAGACCATCCTATCAGCCAAGGGAGGAGAGGGTTTCAAGTAGAACGTGGTCACTGAGACACAGACCGTAACCACTTCTATCTGAAGATAACTAGGCCTAGCGATATCAGCTGCTCATCTCTTTGAACAATAAAAATCAAAACTTTTGCCAACACACCAACACATCCAATCCTCACATCCCACACTTCTACAAACATTCCCTGGGCACACCCCGTGTCCCAGGTGTACCATGCTAATTTGGCCTGCCAGACTGAGGCGGTGCAAAACAGTCCTGACTCGCTGAACCACGTAACCAAATTCATGTGGTTAAAATGGAACTCTTCGTAATTAGAGAAACCGGGCAAATATGATAGCTTGCACAGTTTCTCCTTAAAATCTGCAAAACTCCTACAGGAAATTTACAAGGGAATTTTTAACTTATGATTGCTTTATTCTTCAAAATTTCTTTTATTCACATTCATTGGAAGAAAAAGATTGGAATGCATAATACAAAGATACTTGTCAACATACAGAAGGCTCTGGGTATTACAATCAGAAGGAAGAGTTGAGGAAATGAGGACAAAGAGAAGGCGGAGGGGAAGGAGTACATTATGTCACTAATGTGAACCACCAGTCAACCAGATCCACTGAGAATAGAATTTATGCCTAGGGTCCTCCAGGCCGGCCATAGAATTTACAAGGCCCGGTACAAACTGAAAATATGCGGCCATGTTCAAAAATTAGGAAAAACACTTTTCCCTTTCTCAGCAGTCTCTCTTTCAACCTGTCACAGTGTTGTGATATTGTGTTTTGTTTTTTATCTTCTATTTACTATTTCTATTTCTAGTAGAAATAGTATTATTTCTAGTACTATTTCTAGTACTATTTACACTCCTTTGGGCTCAGGGATACTTACTGAGCAGTGAAGACCTCACCGGCACCTCCACAACTCAGCACGCTGGCATGGGCCTGCACCCAGGCTCCTGCTGGGGTGGGGGGCCGTGGAAGCCACTGGGCAGGCAGGGTGGGTGGTGTGGGGAGCCCACAGCAGGGAACCTGTCCTAGGGAGGTGGGGAGACAGAGGCAGGCAAAACCACATATGAGCAGGGGCTCTAACCCCCCAGGTCATGCTCTGTTGTTCCATTAGCCTTCATTTAAAAGACAAAATCAAAAATAAAATTAAGAATTTCCAAAGTGTTTTCAAGAGGCACCTGGGTGGCACAGTCCAACCCTTGGTTTCAGCTCAGGTTGGGATCTCAAGGTCATAAGATCAAGCCCCACATTGGGCTCCACACTCAATGTGGAGTCTGCTTAAGACTCTCTCTCTCTCCCTCTGCCCCTCCCCCTACCATGCACTCACTCTCATGCTCGCTCTCTCTCTCTCTCCCTAAAAGAAATAAACTTTTTTTAAAAAGTGCTTTAACAATGAATCATGAAACACTACATCAAAATCTAATGATGTACTGTATGGTGACATAACATAACATAAGATAACATAGAAACAAATTAATGAATGAATGAATGTCTTAAAACATGCTTTTTTAAAGCAGGTCATTAAGCCCCAAGTGTGGGGCGCTGTGTGACAACACTGATTGCACACCAGTGAAAGCATTCCTGTGACCACCCCTTAACACTGCCTTGTGGGTTCTGGGCTGTGAGCCAGAACATTCTGGTTGACCCGCCAGCTCCTCTGATCTGCTTGTATTCCTGTGCGGTGGGACCTACAGGACATGGCTTGGATTCACAAGACCCTATTGCCCAGTGTCTCTGCTATCCCTAGAACAGTCCTTAAGCTTCTGAGTGCATATCTGAGTGCATAATAACCTCCTGGGACATGTGTCTAAGAGGGAGTTCTGGGTCATACCCCAATATTTTAGTTCTGAGGGTCTCAGTGGGCTGGGCTCAGAACACTGTTCCTTTCCCAGCATCCCCAGGTGATCTGATGCAGGGGCCTTGAACACTCCTCAGAACAGGTGCCAAAGATACCATGTTAACTCCCGGGTTGGGATGGGGGTGGTGGGTGGGAGTCTCAGGTTAGGCTGGGGACCGAGAGCAGAAACTCAGCAGGGAGAGAGGGGGGTCCCAGTTCCTTTAGATTTTTTGGACCTTTGCCCTCTTCGCCCTGTCGCCAGCACCTCCTTCATACTCCCCCACACTGGTGTGTGGTGTTCATGCTGAGCCAGTGTGTCTTGGGGTCCAAGTGGGGGATGGAGTATTAACTCCATGCCCCGGAGAAGGTATCCTGATATCCTAGGAAAACACACAAATGGGCCAAGAATCCAGCTCCACCTGGCATGTGTGCCATAAACACCCAGGAGCAGAAGCCACACCTCAGGGGCAGTCCAGCTGGCCATGACTGCGACTTCTAGGAAGAGCTTTCAAGAACCCTAGAGGGTGAGCGGCCTGCCAGCCAGGAAACCCTAAATACCCCAGTCGCTCCACGGCACCCTCAGAAAGTGGCCCGTGGGGAGACAAGAAAATCAGCCACAGAGTCAAGAGACCGGGTCTCTAGGCCTCGGGCTGCTGCCAAGCCAGGAGCAAAACCCAGGGCCAGCCAGTTAGCGCTTCCTGTAAAACGAGGGAGGCGGGCGGTGGCGTGCAGACTGGCAGCTCCACGCCACGCTCGGTTTGGCCTGCATGGCATTTTAAAATATTTCTGGTTAATTGCCAAATAGTTCAAAGAGGTTGTACATAACATTCCAAGTTTCCAGCTTCTCCTGAAGGACGGGAAGATCCAGATGCCCGGGACCATCCCTTCCAGGCCCAGAGAGGCTGGGCTGAGCAGCACCCATCCTTTATTTGGGGTACATGGTCTTCTGGTCCCCGGGGCTACCTGCCCACCTGACTCTTTCCATCATCTGTCTGGACCCCAGCTCAGCTGACTCCAAGGTCCTTTTTCCTTAAACGCTCTCTGACTAAATGTGCAGTTTCTTCCTTTAGTTTCAACCGTGCAGAACACTAATGTTCCCTGCCTGACACATTCGCACCAACCAAAGGATTTCAAAATCAGCAGTGTGAAATCAGCAGACTATTCGACTCTGCTCTGTTCCCCGAGTAACTCATTAACCATGCGACCAGACAGCCCTAGTTTAGTGATCAGCTGGGACCCCTCAACACAACACTCTACCCTTTAGTAGCTCACTGAGGTTTGTACTCAGCGTCCCAGGTACCAAGTCAGCATCCACCGCCCCCCCCTTCCTCCTTCCTGTCACCATCGCACATAGGAAGCGTCCTCGTGAGATGCCTGATGCCCCGGTTCTGAGAACCCTGTCTGGTGGCGATGCCTCCCCCCCACCTCCCATGACAAAGTATAGGGCTGGTGAGAGCTGTAATTAAAGCCTGGTCTCTGTATTCCTGACCACAACTTTTTAAATCCAATTTCAAAATCCATAGGCATCCACGTATTTCTAAATTCCAACTGGTCCGTGTTTAACTTAAAAAACAAAAACCAAACAAAACACGGCCCTGGCTCCTGAGCAGAAGACCACATGACCCTCAGACAGCTCCCTCCTGGAGCCTCTGGACCCAGGAGGACCCCCTTCCAAACAGCCACGTGCACGGAAAGCCAAAAAAGTAGAAACACTTCCATTCATGACGCTGCATGCTTCAAGTAAAGATTCCCTGAAAAACCCCCAAACATGTTGTCATCTCTAACGAGTGTCTGACAAATGTTTCTAGAGAGAAAGTCACCACCTCACGTTATATGGCAGCCGCGAGCAGGACCAGCACCGTGACCGGGTCTGGGGCATTCAGGGATCGCACTCACCATGCAGGCTGTGCGCTTCTGGAACCGAAAATAAAGACCGTCCGTACACGACTCCAGCTACGTTCGTTCTAAGGCAGCTCATTGGAGAGTCTGGAGAATCCGGCTATTTATACAGAAATAACTGTCAATCTACGATTGTTCAGGAACAAATTTTTGGAATCAATGAACACTTGTTTAACGTAGTATATATTTTCTGGTGAGTGAAAATCCACACTGAACTTTTGAATTTGTAGATTCACACCAGTCGTCAGTCATCATTGTTTGGGATCTGGAGATACTCCACAGCTGAAAAGTGTACTACAATGTTGGCTTTAAAAAAAAGAAATCAAAATCAAAATTTTCTTCGTGTCCCAGAAACAGTTGCAGCAGCTTCGGTTAGAAGTAGAGGCACGTCGGCGACAGAACTCCACTCAGGTCCTTTTCTGACTGGACAGTCAGGTAAAGGGACTCTGGCGAGCATGGGAAAAAACCTCATAGCTACTACTCTCATGGAGGAGCACACATGAGCACGTTTGCCTGCTTATTTTTTTTTAATCCACCTAAACGCGAATTTCGTATGGCCGCCTCACAGTTCGGTTGTAGGCAGAGAGTAATCGTTCCCAGATGCTCAAGAGAAAGGCTGTGGCCACTCAGCCACTGCAGCACCAGATGTGTCTGGTGTATGAGCGCATCCTGTGTCCTGTAAGGTGGCCACTGACACTAAAGCTATTCTTGCAGCAAGACACCCAGACCATCACGTGCACAAGCACGCCCGGGTGTCACACGCACCTTCATGCACCCTCATGGCCGAACAGGCAGGAGCCACTCATGCCTTAGGTCCCTTGTGCTGACCCTATCAGAGCCACAACCCCGTAGCAACAGAGGTCTGTAAGGAGCACAGAAGCGTCCAGGTTTCCGCCCACCTGGAGGACAGGAACAGTGATGAGCACACCGGCATCGACATGAAGCAAGGTGGGCCTGTCCCTGAGCCAGCTCGAGCAAAGCTGGACAAACAGGACAGAGTGTACTAAAACGAGACGCTGGACAGCACTAGAACCTTGAGATTATGACTCCAAGGTCACGGCTGTTTTACTAGGCGACGTCCACGGGCATCCATGAGCCCATACCAGGTCCTGGAGGGCTGTAGCTGCTCCCAAGGCCAGGAGGGTGGCAACACGCCTCAGGCACAGCTACCGAATGGCAGGGCGCACAGCCAGGGGTGCCAGGCTGAATGGGCTAAAGGTGGATTCTGGAACGCTTCGGACGGCCTCTCACCAGCTGCTGGAGCTCCGTACAAGATTAATTAAATTAGTCCCTAGGCTCTGAGCCAGAGTGGCAGGCAGGACGATTCCCTCTCTCCTCAACCCCGCCCCCCTCTCATTCCCACTGGAGAATTCTAGTAAAACCTGCAATCATGTCATCAGTTACAGTTCTCAGAGTAGGTCAGAAAGTGGGTTTCCTGGGGCGCCTGGGTGGCACAGCGGTTAAGCATCTGCCTTCGGCTCAGGGCGTGATCCCGGCATTCTGGGATCGAGCCCCCTGGCTGTCTCTATCTCTATCGAATAAATAAATAAAATCTTTAAAAAAAAAAAAAAGAAAAGAAAGTGGGTTTCCTGGTACAGAGCCTCTCAACCACGCCTGGACACTGCATGCGGCAGATATTCCCCCAGCTTCACTGGCCCTCGGGGAAGCCAGGCCGTGCAGGTTTCAGACATGCACTAGGGCTTAGCAGCCAGGAAAACTCAACCAAAAACAGCCCTGCTCTACCTCTTTAATCTACGGGGACTCCAACTTCTAGAAAGGAGACAACACACCATAGTAGTAGAGAATTCTTAATTCCTTCTTTTGTGTCCTGAAATAGTTATCGAACCCCTGCTTTATGCAAGACCTGGTGTGAGCTATTGTTTAAAGCATGACTCCCATCTCAAAAACAGGTCATCTGAGTATAGCTACTCCTAGAACAAAGGTGAACCAGGTACATGAATAATGACCCCCAGAGAGTCTGCTCATGTCAGTGTCAGTCTCTTGGGTTTCTGTATATTTTTTTGTGGTTTTTTTTCCTAGTAAATGTATTATTAAAATGTAATCAGTAAAAAACTATTTTTTTTTAGTACACTCAGAGTGGTTTGATCAGTGCTTCCTAATCCCTACACAGGAATCAGCTACAGATCTTGTGAGATGCAGATCCCAATTCAGTAGGTGGGGCAGGGCCACGATTCTGCATTCCTAACAAGAGCCCCTTGATGCTGGTGTTTCTTTGGGAAGACCTTACGCAATAAAGGTCTGAGAGAGAGAGAGAGAGGGAGAGAAAGAAAGAAAGACAAAGGGGAGGAGGAAGCAGGGCGGGAAGGGAGAAGGAGGAGGGATGGAGAGGGAAGAGACAGAGCAAGCTCCATCAGGAGGGAGAAGGCGCACCTGTCAGAGGTGGGGGAGGGGCGTCCAGCAAGGCATCACGAAGGAAGGAATATGTGACTATGGCCAGGAATACGGATGTGATTTCAAAAGGCACACGTGAAGGATGGAGGGGTGGGTAGGGATGAAAGCTAAAGAAAGGAAGAGAAAAGAAAGCACAAACTGGACTCTGACGCGCACTAAGGTATCCGTCCATGCAGTCCGACTACCGGGTGAGGCAGCAGTTCTCAACAGGAGCATGGACAGTCACGGGGTGGGGGGGGCTTCCCACTACACAGACTGCTGGGAGCCACCCCCAAGCGTCTCTGGATCGCTGGCAGAGGGGCAATTTGCACATCTAACCACTACCCAGGTGTTGCCGAAGCTGCTGGTCCAGGGACCGGACGTCAAGAAGTGCTAGGATAGGTTTTGGCAAAGACAAAGGACTCGGCCCCACTCCCACCCGCACTACATTCCAGGGAAGATCATCGGATTGTCTCAAAGAGTGGACTGTTCCCATCTGGAAATGGCTGCGACCACTCGTGTTACAGCCTGCCAAGGCAAAGACGGTTATAAAGCCAAAAGGGCAAAATCGTGCATCCCTCTGGATAGGCTTTACAATGGGTTCGAATCCGTCCCACCAAGTTAAGTGGGGACCACATGGAACCCTTTCAGCCTGTAAATGAATTCCCAGAGAAGAACTCGAGTTGACAAACAGCCACCCTCCATGTCAGCCGGTCCAGTGTTCCAAGACAAAGTTATCTTTGCCCCACAGTCATCGTCTCCAAGACTAATCTTCCTCCTTCCCTCCTCTGGCAAGTAATAATTGGGCCCTGAGAACGTCTAGAAAGCCAGCTCTCACAGACAGAGTCAGGGAGCTTCTGGGGCCGGCTGTGAGGTAAGCCTGGGGGCACCAGCAACTCCACTGAATCCAGGAACCAAGGCCTGGTCGGCAAGCCTAAGTTACAGAGAGGCTGCTCCTGGCCAAGGACAGTGCGGGCAACAGATACACAAAGAATGAGAAGCTTCTGCCTTCAAAATGCCCGCAGGCAAGAGCGGAGCAAGACACGGAGGAGACAGGAGCCAAGAAGTGCCACCCCAGGGAGCAGACTGGCTCAGACATGGGGCCTCTCCTTGGCTCTACTTTCCAACCACACGGCAGGGGTAGAGGTGCAATTAAAGCCTATAGATGCCAGAGCCCACCTGGGATCCGTGGTCAGAATGTCCAGGAGCGAGGGCCCTGGCAAAAGGATGCTGAAGGCCTCAGCCCTTCCCCTCCTGCACCTGGCACCTCAGCTTTAAGGGCACGCCCGCCCACCCCAACTGAGCCTGAGAGCTCGGTCCAGCCCTCATGGCAACAGGCCAGAACCTGCCCTTGTGCCCAAAGTGCGCCAATAAAGAGAGATTCTTTCCAGAAATTGCCCAAGCTGTGCCTGGAGAGTCCAGGCCTGCAGAAACACACGTCCTTCAAGCATTTTGTACCTCCAGTGGCTGGAAGAGAGAGGAAGAGAGTGGGGCATCCTCTGTGAGCCGTCAGAGATGCCACTGCCCCAAGGCACCAAGCCAAAGTCATAATGCAGGCCTCTCCAGCAGGGGCTCAGTTCCCAACACACACGATCCCTGTGCCGCAGGCCTGCGACAGGGGCTCACAGTCCTCCTCCACCACTGTCCTTGCTGCCCTGGCTGCCCAAGAAGCTGCAGGCTTCTAAGGAGAGCCAGTCCCTGCGAGAGCCAGACTGGAGAAGCAAACAGGGCAGCCCAGAGGAAGGGGGCACCGTGCATCCTCATAAACATGCTGGGGCCACAGGTGAGGCAGGAAGGGGGACCCAAGGAAGCCGGTTGTCAATGGATTTCTCCTCACTCCAGATTCACCCCTCAATCCATGCTCTGCATTAAGGGAAGGAATTCTCCCTGCATTTCTCCTTCACGGAAGCACAACGTTAGGCTTTCTCAGCAGAGGTACTGGAAGGATGCTGCAGGAGGAAGGGGCTGCAGGGGAAGGGGTAAGCTATAGGGTGAGGCCATCCAATGGGGCTCGGCCTCAGCTCCACACCCAGAATGTTCTATCTCCCAGCAACCTTGCAGCCCCTGCACAGCCAGCCCGGCCATCGCCTTCCTGTAGCCCCTCTCACGACAGACATCAGGCCCTGCTGGCCTCCTGCCCACACTGGCACCCCGGTTCCTTCTGCTCACTCACTGCCTCCCCAGGTTTCTCTCCGAAGATCCTCCTGATGCTACAGCCTTCTGGACAGAGACACTTGGGCTCCAGGCCTCCTGCCTGCACCGGTGTCCCCTCCCCCTGCACACCCACACCACCACAGCTCACCCACCCCTTCTCAACTCCTGTTTGTCTGGTGAGCAAGGACCAACCAAACCAGCAAACTTCTCTACCATCTAGTGCGACCAACTACACCTTCTCCAACGAGGTCTACATCCCTTCCAGGTCTGTCCTTCCTTGGGCACTTTCCCTCAGCCCCGGGGTACCATGGAGAGTTTTCGTATATCCTATGCTCCTTCATCATAGTTTCATAATTCTTAATAATAAATTTCCCCTGTTTAAATCACTGTGTGGTTTCTACCTTCCACCTGGACCCAGACCATGGTGCCAGAGGAAGTGTCCCTGAGGCGCACCCCAGAGCAGCCCTATAGTTATCAGGGGTGCAGCCAGGCCAGCAGACCCCGTGTCACTCACCTGCTGACACCGAGATCCTCACAGGATCGAGGGGTCCCTACAAAGGGACACTAACTTCCAGTGTAGCGTGTGTTAGTCAACTGAGTGTATACAGAAGCCAGGAACGGTCAGACCCTCCTCTTGAAGATTCTTAAATCACCTGTCAATCCCCAAGTTTTTTGGATGCTTACTAACAATGAGTATTTCATAGCTTATTTCTATTAAAAACAGGAGAAATTATGTGTATCTTATTTTCAATGACTTTTTACCTCTTGACCAAAGAAAATAGGAAAGGGGCTCCTGGGTGGCTCAAACAGTTAAGCCTCTGACTCTTGATTTTGGTTCAGGTCGTGATCTCAGGGTCGTGAGATCGAGCCCCACATCGGGCTCTGTGCTGAGAGTGGAGCCTGCTTAAGATTCTCTCCCTCCCCCTCTGCCCCTGCCCCTCCACCTCACATGCACAAGCGTACTCTCTCTCTCTTAAAAAAAAAAAAAAAAAAGGAAAGAATTGGATATACACCTCTTTGGAGGAAATCTTACCCAGAGGTCAGGGGAGGAGCTTGGGAGGGAACAGGGAATGTCTCCTCTCGGGGGCAAGTGGACGATGGCACCAGCCCGGAGCATGCGCAGTCCCGGCCCCGCCACGGCCTGTGAGCCACTTCCCGGCTCCAGCGCCACGTGGGCTCACTCGCTCACTCGCTCACTCGCCAGAAGGTACTGAGCATCTCGCGGACTGGGATGGGATGAAATACGTTATCTGATGCTGCGTTCACTAAACTGCTCCTGACCTTGATGTGATTCCCCAAGGAGGCCTCCCTGCTGGGAGGGGACCGAGTCCAGACGCAGCCGGCTACCCAGCCACCAAAATCATTTTCAGGGACGAGGCTGGCCTCTCCATGTGCAGCCAACTCACACAACTGGAAACACAGCCGATTTTTCAGGGGGTGGACCTCCGCTGGATGAACTGGCCATCCAAGTAATGGACGACAGGTCCCGCAAGGCCACGTGCCCCTGCCTTCAGCCTGCCCTCACCAGCCAAACCTTCATCCAGGTCCCGCCGAGCTCATCCTCAGAGGTCACGGTCATGACCCGAGGGGAGGAGCTTCAGTGGAAGGAAGAGCAATAAGGAAGTCTGTTCCCTAATCGTTTGCATTATGGCTGAGCTGGTTTGCCTCAAGCAATAAATAATAATACGTCCTCATATTTATAGGGCACTTTACTGCGCTCGAAATACTTTTACAAACATTTCCTTTTGGGAAAGGAAATCTCCCGCTACTCTGGGTATTTCTTTCTCTCGGATGCTTGGTTTTCGCTTCTTGAGAAGCTTCTGTGTAATCCGCTCCATGATATAAAACACAGCCCACAACAACGTTAAGGGTCACCTCCAAAGTACAAGGAGAAAACCTGTGACTTGTAAAAAAAAAAAAAATTAATAGATTTGGTTAATTTGCACTTAAGTTGGTTAATTTCAAGCCAGATCTAATTCGGTGGGTATCAGGCTCATGCAGCACAATCCCCCACAGGTATGTGGGGAATGCCACGCACTGTGACAGTCCAAACACCCGCTGTCAGTGCAGAAACAGCCTCCAGGACCAGACAG
This sequence comes from Ursus maritimus, assembly GCF_017311325.1. NCBI lineage: Eukaryota > Metazoa > Chordata > Mammalia > Carnivora > Ursidae > Ursus > Ursus maritimus. The sequence goes on from NW_024424230.1 coordinate 35,450,488, forward strand.
GCAAACCCAGCCACACACACTCCCCGCAGACAGGACTAAGCCATCACCTTGCTCTTCCACCTGCGACCCGACCTCCAAGCTGCACCACGGGCGGGCACTATCAGCAGATCCACACGGCGAAAGCCACAGAAAGCTGCCTGCCCTTCCTAAACCACAGGTGCCCTGGGCGCCCTGCTCAACGTCTTCCCTGGGATTCCATCTCCTGTTGGCAGGTGGCTCAGAGATCCACACTGGCATCCCCAAGACATCTGTAGTGGTGCCAGGAACGTGCTCACGTGGCAGGGTCACAAACCAGCTGGCCTCCTTCCTCCTCCTGTCCTGTTCTCCTCCTTCACCATCAAGCTAAAACTCAAGTCACCCACCTACCCCCCTTTCTACATCTCCCTAATACAGTCCTGCATGATTGAACCACCCTGGCCCACATGCCTGCAGCCATGAGACCACAAAGCCACGGCATGTCTCTGATCCCCGCTCCGGCCCCTTCCTCATCGTCATGAGGGAGTATTTCTAAAACATGAAGTCTCTCCACTGCAGTGATTTACATCTCTCCAGAATCTTCTCGTGCCTTTAGCACAATAGCTACCCTTGTATTATATAACGCTGGGTGAGGGAGTGGTTCTTCTGGGCAGCAGAACCGTGGAGACCAGGATGGGTAAGGAGAGCGACAGAACCTCCTTCTGCTTTGCTCACAGGCAGCGTGAGAGTGGCTGGTGGGGCACGAGACAGTGAGGAAGGGCAGGCCGGGGCTGATCTCACAGAGGAAGGTGCCCGCACACTCTTCTGCACGCTCTGCACACACAACAAAGGTTTCGGAGGGGAGGGACGGGGCTGGTGTCAAGTTTCTGGAATCTCTGGTAGCTCTGTGGGTCACAGACAGCAGGAAGTGGGAGCTTGCTTTTGCTTCCTTCTATTGCCTCTAAGAGCTTTGGGTCTGGAGGCCTGACCGCAGGCCGTGGGCTGCCAGAGTGTGAAGCCTGGGGATGGTGGATGACCCCCAAGCCGCAGCCCTTTTGTCTCTAGAGAACTGGCTTCTTGGGAGAGCAGGAGGTGCAGAGATGGTTAGTTTCTGAGTTTTAACAAATAAAGTAGAATCTAAAAAAAGTGGGGGAAAAGTGGTTTTAGGCAAGAGCCTGGAGGCACGAAATCAGGAGGGAGCTACGGACTCGAGCGTAGCCCGCCCTTCCTCTGCACGCACTTCCTGGTCAGTCCCAGCCAGCTCAGGACGTCAAAGCCCACCCATCCCTACTCCATAGCCCCAGCCGAAAATCCAAACTTGAAAATCCATTGCCTATTTGGCATTTGCACTCGGATATCCAACCAACCGCCCCAACTTGATACATCCAAACTAAGCCCTTCATCTCGCCCACAAACCTGCTCTCCCACAGTCCTCCCACCTCAGCAAGGGGCGCTCTGACCTTCCAGATGCTCTGGCCGAAACCGCCCATCCGCTTTGACCCCTCTCTTCCTCCCACATCCCATACAATCTGTTGGGAAAGCTCGTGGTTCTGTCTTCACCATATATTCAGACTATCTGACTTCTGCCACTATCACACTCCTGATGAGCTCCGGGTATCACCTCCGCTCACCCTACAGATTCTCTGGACCCTGCGGCTAAAGGGATCCTCTGCAGCGTGAATCAGATCCTGACACTGCTGCTCAAACCCCCCCATCGTCTACCCACTGTGAAGTCCTACAGTGACCTGCCAGCCCCACGGGAACTGCCCCTTATCTGTCTGCCTCTCCCACTACTCCTCCCCTCACTCGCTGCACCCTACCCACTCTGATTCTCGGTTGTTCCTCAAACGTGCCAAGCACACTCCTACCTCAGGACCTTTGCACTTGCTATTCTCTCTGCCTGGAATCTGGAATCCTCTTCCTCCAGCGTGCCATGTAGGTTCTCCCCTCCCTTCCTGTAGTCCTCTGCTACAATGTCACCTTTCTGGAGTCCTTTCTTCACTGCTCTATATAAAATAGCAGCCCTGGCACTCCCTAATGCCTTGCCCTATTCTTCTTACCCTTCACCACCTGACATACACCTGTCTGTCTCCCCAGCAAAACGTCAGCTCCATATCAGGAATTTCGTTCTGGCCACTGCCCTACCCCCAGTGCCCAGCACACAGCAGCCAGTCAAACATTAGCAGAATATGGGACTTCGACGACTGAGCAGGTCGAATAGAAGGCTTCTAAGAAAACAGGAATGCTATTCACAGAGAAGTGGGAGCACCAAGGATGGAGGGGCTTGAAGAGAAAAGAAGGCAGCATGGAATAAAGCAGGGGTCAGCAAACTATGGCCCGCTGGCCCAATGCAGCCCCTCACTTGTCCCTGCAAATAAAGCTTTATCAGCACAAACACCTCTGTTTACGTTTCGCCAGTTGCAGCACAAGATTTGAGCAGTCCCGGGGGTGATTTTGCGGCCCACAGAGCCTGAGTGCTTACTCCCTGGCCCTTCACAGAAAACACTGGTCAACCCCTTACATAAAGCAGAATTTTTCAAACTAGAAACTCATGGACAAGCCTCCCACAAAAAACGTCCGCAAACCTTCCCGGAGGCTCAGACCCCAGTGTGCGGGACAGTCAGAGAGAATACGGCAGTGGCGGGAAAGTAAGGCTTGGATTCAGTGCCCAGTGCTGCCGCTCAGCACTGTGTGACCTTACGTAAGTAACTTAACTTCTCTGAGGCTCTTCTTCCTTGTCACTAAAACCAGAAACACTCCCAACCACCCTGCAGAACTACTGTACGGACTCTAGACTGTGGCGGGGAAGCACCCAGCAATGGCTAGCTCGCAGCAGAGCTCCGCCACTAACCACCGCTTGAGAAGGTCCTGAACCCACCCCCCAACGGTCTTGACGCTACACGTTTGGACTCCCCTGACCCTCACAGAGACTCGAACACGGCTGGGCCAGGACTCCAGCGGGTTCCCCTTAGCATGGAGGAACATGATTTTAAAAACTGCGTTTTTTCAAAGAAAGGGGATAAAGTCCATGGCTTCAGCATTGGGAAAGCACGACTCGGGGGAAGTCAGGGAGAGCCTTGAGCTGCCTTGGAGAGCCGACGGGGCGCTGGGACAGTCAGGACCCCTGTCAATCTCCTCAGCTGCTTCCCGAATTAGCAAGAAAATCTCCAGATCCAAAGAAACCTCGTGACACACTTTGCAGAGATACCGTGGAAAGCAACTGATTTGGCGGCTATTTTTGGCTGGTTAGCAGATAACTGGTCCTTGCTGAGGCAGGACTCTTCAATCACTGGCTTTAACATGCCAGGCTCAGAGCAGAGAAACAGCCGTGCGGCGAGGGCAAATTCTGTCGGGCACCTGCTCCCACTAGGGCTCTGTTTCCTAAGCCACTGATGTTCTTTCGACTTTTCCACAAACCGAATACACAGTATTATTTTCTCAAGTATTTTCTAAAGTTTGAACCACTTTAGTAATACGAAATATGTCGGGGGGGGGCGCATGGGTGGCTCAATTGATTAAGCATCTACCTTCAGCTTGGGTCATGATCCCGGGGTCCTGGGATTGAGCCCCACGTTGGGCTCTCTGCTCAGCGGGGAGCCTGCTTCTCCCTCTCCCTCTGCCTACTTGTGCTCTCTCTCTCTTTCTGTCAAATAAATAAAAATCTTTGAAAAAGAAGGAGAAAGAAAGAAAGAAAGAAAGAAAGAAAGAAAGAAAGAAAGAAAGAAATGTGGGAAAATTCTGCACCATGGAAACGTACTGGGTTTTTTTTTTTTTTTAAGATTTTATTTATTTATTTGACAGACAGAGAGAGAGCACAAGCAGGCAGAGTGGCAGGCAGAGGGAGGGGGGGAAGCAGGCTCCCCACCCAGCAGAGATAGCCTGACATGGACTCAGCGCAGGACCTGGGGATCATGACCTGAGCCGAAGACAGACACTTAACCCTACTGAACCACCCAGGCGCCCCGAACTGTACTGTTTCTTAAATCAGAGAAAAGAACTCTCAGCTCAGACTGGATACATGAGAAGCAGCACTAATTAAGAACCGATAGCAAATCCTTTAATGATACCATTTTTTAGGAGTAAATAAGGTTTTTAACTTATTTAATTAGACTAACAACAAGCAGAATTTAAAGGGAAAGCCTGACTTGGAAGTCAACTTAATTATGGCCCTGGCGTGCATAGTTGAATCTTTTAGTTCTCGTAAACTTGTGTCTCTCATTTCATTCCTTGACTTTCCCATTACCAAGATGGGGCCAGACTGAAAACCCTAGTGCTTACACAGGGCATTTTTTATTTCAGCTTGACCACCAGGCTCACAAAAGATGGACTTGGCTAGGCTGCTGAGGGGTCCCAGCTAACAGCACTCCACCGAGAAATACCCTCAGGGAAGAGGTAACTGTGTTCCAGCCATTAAACCAAGTGAAGTTTTATTTCCCTATCTTATCTTGGGTTGCTATCACAAAATACCATAGACTAGGTTACTTCAGTAAGAGATATTCACTTCTTACAGAGGCTAGGAAGTCCACGATCAACATGCTGGCAGATTTACTTCTCGGACTTCCTGGCTTGTAGATGGCCACCATGTTGCTGCGAGCTCCCATGGTCTTTCCTTGGTACCTTCATGTGAAGAGAGGGATCTCTCCTGCCTCTTTTTCTTATAAGGATACAAAGTCCCTATTAGGCAGATATAAGGGCACTACTCCCTTCATGGCCATGGTGTATGACATCATTTAAATCCAATTACCTCCTAAAGGCTTCACCTCCAAATACCATCCCATTGGAGGGTAGAGCTTTAACATATGAATTTTAGAGAGACCCAAACATTCAGCCCATAACATTCCCTGAATAAAGTTTTTAAAACATTTTTTTCATTCAGGTTGTGAAAATTAAATTCTTGCCTTCTGAAAGAAGCCCTCTCTACCACCCACTGGGTCTAAGCTCTATTACATTCTGAAATCTTAGCATTTGTGTCTCAGTCTACAAAATACTAATTTACATCTGTCCTTTTGTTAAATAAATGCCCTTCTGTCTCTTTCATCTGTGGGTGTGGGCTCCCCTATCAAGAATTCCACTCTTTGCAACAGAGTAAGAAAAGAGGAGGGGGAAGGAGAGGGACAAGAGGAGACAAAAAAGAGCCTTTGCTTTCCTTCCTTCTGCCCACAGCACTCTGCCCACAGCCAGCGTCATCTATGGTGGATAAGGCAGAGACGATGGAGCTCTGGTGTCTCCAAGGAAGACAGGGGTCCCAGGAATGGCTATTTCAATGATGCCTGGTCCAGAAGCACCTCAGAGACCATGATGCTAAAAACACTCACTGTGCTTAGGGATGAAGATAAACCTACTACTGGACAATCTCAAAATCAGAGCATCTGAAAAATATCCCAGACTTTATCGTCACCTCCTTTTCCACATAGCCAGTTCCCAAATGGCAAAAGCCAAGAGATTCCATACCAATGGCTTCTATCCTCTGTGCTTTTTTAAGTAGTTTTTTTTTTATTATCTAAGTATAACATTTAGAAAAGCGTACAAAGCAATGAATTTTTCCAGTGAATACGTCCATGTAACCACCACTCAGATAAGAACATAGAACATTCCTGGCATGCAGAGGCCCCAGCCAGCCACTAAATCCCCCTGCTCGTCCAAAGGTAATTGCTATCTTAACTTGTAAATCATAAACTAGTTTCCCCGTACTTGAACTTGATATGAATTGTGTAGGTACTCGCCAGTGTCTAGCTTCTTTCACTCAACTGTATGTCTGTGAGATCCATCCGTGTTTTGCATGGATGTAACACCACATTGATTTTCAGGGCTATACAATATGCCATTGTATGAATATAACACAACCATCCATTCCACTGCTGATAAATGTTGCATGGTCTCTGTTATTTGGTATCACACAGATTGCTACTGTGAACATTTTTACATATGTCTTTTGGGGCATCTATGTTTATCTATCTGTTGGGTCTCTATGTAGGAATGGAGTCGGTGAGTCATGGAGCATGCAGATGTCAATTCGATAGCCTGTAAAAGAGTATTTAAAAGTGGGAGTATGTGAGCCTTCCTTTGGTTCCACACCTTTGCCAACCTTTAGTTTTATCACGCTTTTAAATTTTAGCCATTCTGGTGGGTGTGCCTGTCCCTTATGAATAAAGTCTATTGGTCACGTGGATATCATCTTGAAGTGCCTGTTCAAGTCTCCCGCCTCTTCTTCTATCAGACTGTCTCTTCTTATTTATTTGGTAGGAGTAGGGGCTCTTTATGTATTTTGAATATGAGTCCTTTGTTGAATAATACATACACATGGATAGATAAAGAGCCCATAAATATCTTCTCCCATTGTGTGACTTGTCCTTCAACTGGTATTGGTGTCTTTTGATGAACAAATCTTCATTTTAATATACTCCAAATTATCACATTTATTCCTTTATTGCTAGTACTTTTTGTGTCTTGCCTAAAAATCTTTGCCTACCCAAAGTTGTGACTATAGTTCCCTTTACTATCATCTAGGGGCTTTACTGTTTAAGCTTTCGCCATTAGACTTATGATCCATTTGGAACTGGGTTTTTAATATAATGCAAGAAAAGGGGCAAGATGCATTTACTCCCATGTGGATATCCAATTAACCCAGGACCATTTACTGAAAGGACAAACCTTTACCCGTTACCTCTGTCATCACCAATACATATGTGGGTACGTCTCTGGAGTCCGTGCTGTTCCAAGGTCTAGTTATATGTCCTTGCACCAATACCACAATGTTTTTGGTGCTGTAGTCTTCATCATTGCAATGTAAGTCCTCTAGTTTTATCTTTTTCAAGACTACCTTGGCCATTCTTGGCCTTGTGCATTTCCGTATAAATATTAGAGTCAGTTTGTCAGTTTCTACAAAAAAAAAGAAAATCTACTTGGATTTTAATTGGGATTACACATACCAACTTAGGACAAATTACATCTTTGCAATACTGAGGCTTCCAACTTACGAACATTGTGTATCTGTCCATTTAATTCAGTTTTTAAAAATATCTCTAAAATTCCTGAGTAAAGGTCTAGAATATCTTTGGTCAAATGTATTCTTAGATATCTGATGATTTTATTCTTTCATCATTTTTAGTTTCTAGTTTTTGTCAGTGTAATATAGAAATTGAGTTGATTTTTGCATATTAATCTCATATTCAGTGACTTTGCTAAGTTTATTTGTTAATTCAGGTGATGAGTTAAGGTTTTGAATAATTTTTTTATATAATCATGATGTCTACAAATGACAATTTCATTCTTCTTTTCAAATCTTTATACTTTTTATTTCTTTTCCTGGCCTTGTTCCTGCTAGAGCTTCCAGCGCCATGTTGAAAAGAAATGATTAGAACCAACTTCCTCGTCTCAGTCTCATTTGGGGGCTTTCAATATTTTACTATTAAATATGATGGTTGCTCTATTTTTAAAGAGATAACCCTCATCGATATCTGCAGTTTGCTGAGATCTGAGTTTGCTGAGTTTTTTTAAAAAAACAAGTGAGTATGAACTTTAACAAACACTTTTTCTGAATTATGAACATGATCTTTCTCTTCAGCCTGTTAAAATATTGAATAACATTAGTTTTTAAATATTAAACCAAATTCTCATTTCTAGAATTAATCCAACCTGGTACTACTCTGTCTTATCCTTTGAATACGTTGTTGAACTTACTTTGCCAACGTTTTCTTTAAGTTTGTATCTATGCCGATGAAAGAAATTGACCCAGGCACTTTTCTTTCTTGTAATATCCTTGCCAGGTTTGGGGATCAAGGTTATATTCATAAAATGAGTTTGGAAGTGTTCACTTCTTTTCTCACTCTCTAGAGGAGTTGGTATAAGATTGGTGCTAGTTCTTTAAATATTTGGCAAAGTTCACTAGTGATATCTGAGCCTGAGGATTTCTTTATAGAAAGAACTTATTTACAGATTCAATTTCTCTAAGACCCAAATATGGTAAATTTTGGCAAATGTTCCTGTGCACTTATAAAGTATGTATATTCCACAATTGTGGGGTATAATGATCTCTACATGTCAATTAGGTTATATTGGTTGATAGCATTCAGATAAAAATCTTCTATAACCAAACAGATGTTTTTGTCATCTTCTGCTATCAGTTACTAAAAAAACATGCCAAAAAGCCATTCTAATTGTCTATTTGTAAATTTGTCTATTTACATGATATTACATGTTATTTTGTCTGTCAAAATTTATTTCATACATTCTGTAATTAGATGTAAACAAATTGGAATTTCTGGTGTCTCCTTGGTTGATTGTCCCTCTTTGTATCTAGTCATGTTTTCTGGCTTAAGTTCCACTTTGTCCCATTGCTATATCACCTGATTTGCTCATGGAATATTAGTTTTCCATTCATTTCCTCTCAGTCTTCTTCTGTCCATATATCTAAGGTGTTTTGGTAAGCAGCATTAGTTGGATTTTGCTGGGTTTTTTAAAATCAAATAACACAATTTCAGAGTTTTAATTGGAATATTTAGCCCATTTTTTAAAAGATTCATGTATTTATTTGAGAGTGGGGGGTAGGGGCAGAGGGAGAGAGAGTCTTACGCAGACTCAATGCCGAGCACCGAGCCGAGCGCAGGGCACGATCTCACGACCCCGAGATCACCACCTGAGCCAAACAAGAGTCGGACACTCAACCAACTGGGCCGCCCAGGCACTCCTAACCCATTTTTATTTAATGCAATTACTAACATATTTGGATTTAAATCTACATTCTATATATTTTCTATTTTTCCTAATGGTCAGTGTCCCTTTTTCTCTCGTCTCTCAATTCTTATCTTCTTTTGGGTTAGACAAGTTTTTTTAAATATTCCCTTCCTTCTCATCTTGCTAATTATATATTATTTTACTATTATTTTAAGGATTATCATGTAAATAACATCCTTCACTTATTACCGATTAGTACTTTTCCCATTCCCCAGGAAATAAAAGGACTTTAAAACACTTCAATCCTATTTAACCCCTCATTCTTTTTTTATTATTGGTTGTTGTATATTTTGATTTTATATGTACTTTAATCCCATGAGACATTATTATTGTTTTTTTAGAGTCAATATTCATTTAGATTTCCTCACGTTTGCCTCATCCATTGCTCTTCGTTCCTTCCTGAATCTCCTGCTTCTAACTGGAATCATAAATGCTTCTTTCTGAAGAACCACTTTTAGTGTTCTTTTAGGGTGTATCTGCTGGCAATAAATTGAGTCTTTGTTTCCAGAACTGATTTTATTTCATCTTTATCTCCAAGGAAAATCTGGGTATAAAATTCACTTTGGCATTTATTTTTCTTTAACGGTTTAAAGATGTATTTCATTGTCTTCTGGATTCCATCATTTCAGTGGAGAACTCTTGCTTCTTTGAAGGTAATAAGTCTTTTTTCTCAGGCTGATTTTAAATTTTCTTTTTGTCTTTGGCATTCAGAGCTATTACTGGCATGTGTTTGTGTCTTTCTTTACATTTTTCCTACTTGGGGCTGATAGCACTTCTTTAGTCTGTGTTTTGATACATTTCATTGGTTTTGGTAAATTCTCTGTTAGTACCTCTTGAAATATTCCTTCTTCCATTACCTTTCTGGGATTCCGATGACATATGTGTTAGACCTTTTTCATTATATATCATATCTCTTTTGTGGACATTTTCTTTATTTTTCATCTCTTTTTTCTCTTCCTGTTTCAGGCAAGATATTTTTTACTGGCCCATCTTCTAGATCACTAATCTCTCTCTGGCTGTGTCTAAGCCACTGTTAAATCCACCTGCTTATGCTTAATATCAGTGATTCTATTTCAGTTCTAGAATTTCTATTTCATTTTTTTTCTATTGGTTTTTTATGTAAATAGATTCTAATTCTTTGGTGAAATTCTCTATCTTGTCATTTACTTGTCTTGAACCTGTTAATCGCTGACATTAAAGCCCCTGTCTGATAACTACAATATCTGTATCACCTGTGTGTCTGTTTTGAATGTCTTCAATGTCTCTTGATCTTGCTTCTTATTATGCCTGGTATTTATTTAACTGAGTGATGGATATTATACACACACACATACACACACACACACACATACATATATATATGCAAAACTACAAAGGATCTAGATGGTATTACATGATTTTCTGATTTTCTTAGTTTGGGACAGGCAACTTAGATCAGAAATAGACCATCTTAATCCAAATCAGCAACTGAGCTGATCTGAGGTTTAGTTTCAGTCTTTGTAAATTTGGTCTATTTCTGGGGCGCCTGGGTGGCACAGCGGTTAAGCGTCTGCCTTCGGCTCAGGGCGTGATCCCGACGTTGTGGGTCGAGCCCCACATCAGGCTCCTCCGCTATGAGCCTGCTTCTTCCTCTCCCACTCCCCCTGCTTGTGTTCCCTCTCTCGCTGGCTGTCTCTATCTCTGTCGAATAAATAAATAAATAAATAATCTTTAAAAAAAAAATAAAATAAAAATTTGGTCTATTTCTGATCAGCTAGTTTGAGGTTGGGTTTCAGTCTTTATAAAGTTGGCCTATTTTTGGCAAGCCATTTCTCCTAGGATATAGTCCTTCAGGGTTTCTGACTAAAGTGGGAGGGTATTTAGAAGCACGGGGTGTGTCCAGGATCTCTCCACCTTTGTAAGCCCTGCACTCTCCTTTCTATCTCCTTAGCATCATGAGACCGTGGACAGTTCTGCTCAGCGGTTCACCCTCTCAGCCTGCGCTGCTTATGAATCAACCATTTTTCTTTGGAGAGGGGGTCTCAGAGACGAGACAGTAACATATGAAAAATTAAGTTTGAGATGGAACTGACCTTTTCAGATTTAGTCTTTGGATCACCTTCTAATAAGATACACACCAAAAACCTAGAACCAGGATGGAAAACTCATCAAAAACAATTTTAATACCATAAATCAGAAGCACAGAAAAGTAAAAACGAAAAGGCTGAGAAAGTGTTGGAAGAGGCAGCGGCCATGACTTCAGGGGATACAGAAGTGATTGAGAGCAGCATCCTATCCAATGAGTGCTTTTCCTCTCCTGAGGGAGAAGGAATTCAAACACATTCTCATAATCTAAAAAGAAGGAAAACCTGAGGAAGGGGGAGACCCATCACTGGGAAGGCGAGCAGGAGGATGGTGACTTCTGGCCACTGTCGGCAGAGAAGCCTCCATGAAAGATGATAGCATCTCTCTGAGCCAGTTCAGTCCCTGGAAACGGGGAGGCCTTGGGGAACCGGAAATAGCTGAGCACCAGTGTGGGGGTGCACACGTGGCTCAGTCAGAGACGAGCTCGGGCGTGGGTGGAGGCAGCTGCCTGAAACCAAGTTAGCTCCTGCATCTCCAAACCTACCTGCACGAGTGTATACAGCTGGGGGAATGCAGGAGGATGCCATGTCCCAGGACCAGCTTCCCTTGGTTCCCTGCAGGGACCATTGCTTGTGCAGTAATGCGGATCTAGAAAAGAGGGATACCGCAAAGGGACAAGAAATGGCTGGTGGACCGATGGGTCAGAGGACAGTGGGAGGGAAGGCAGGCTGAATTCAGGGTGTGGAGGGCCACGAATGTCAAATTAAGAATATCAAGTTACTTAGGCCTTTGGCCACAAGACCCGAAGCACAGCTCTTCTAACCAGACCATCCTTCTGCTCTCCACTCAGCTCAGCACATTTCTCTCACGAGCACCACGGCCAAGGCCACAAAGGGTGCAGCGTCGGCAGCAGCACACAAAGCAGATGGGAAGCAAGATTTAGAACACGAAGTCCAGCAATGGGGCACGTTGTCAAATTCTTCCCTTAGCACCATGGCAAAGACACTAAGAAAAAAAAAGACTGCACTGGATGGGACTGTCTGTGAGGCAAGACTGGAGATAATGAGGAGACTTCAGACAGCATGTTTATTACTCACAAAATGCGGCCCCTGCTGGCTTGGGGGGTCACAGCCCCAGGCCAATCGGGATGCCTCTCCCCACCCCTTCTAGCCCCCCAAGAGTGTGTGGTCAGGCAAAGTGAAACTCTTGATCCCAGCAGCAGAGGACCCACCTTTGCTGCCAGCCTCAGTGCCTCAGTGTCCCAGTTCCCGCCACTCCTGCCCTCCACCCCAGCCCTGTGTCCCCTCAGAAGGCAGACAGACCCAGCAGCAGTGCTCTCAGGGGAATATTGCGAGAGTGCTGAAATCATTTTCCCCCAAATACTTTCACCTCTCGATTATAACCTCTATCACACAAGATCATAATTGTCAGTTTAACTGTCTTTCCAGATCAGGAATAACTGGCAGACGTGTTCTAATACCTCCCTGGATATTCGGTCCCCATGTAAGACTCAAAATACACTGATTGCATTTCTCAATTTGGTTGAAAGCCTTGGAGCTTGATCCCAGCTCTGCTGATCACCAGGACTCAGAATTATGATCATGATTATGGATACACCAAAGCCTGGTTTCAAGAGCCAGAACCTAGGCCTGGCATCCCAGGCTCTGCACCAACTGGCCTGGCTCATCCCTCTCCCCTCTCCGAGCCTCCAACCTACTCTCCACTTGCCCACCCACACTCACATCTTCTTTCCATACTTGACTACATCCTACCTCCGTCTTGAGGCCACCCCTGACCACATCGGTCTGACTCCCACAGGGGAAGGGACCCAGTCAGGGACTCCCAAGCCAGTGATAAAACAAGAAAGAGAAGCAGCAGCAGAGGTCTCCCTTTCCCTGAGTGGGCCAAGCACCACGCTGAATGCTTTCCGAGTGTCATTTCATTTAAGGCTTGCAACCACGCTCTGAAAAAAGCACCATTATTCCCATTTTATATACATGGAAACTGAAACTCAGAAAGATTGGAAGCATGTCTGTGGGATCCAAAGCCTTGCTTTAAACCATTGTGCTGCACTGAACAGCCGAAGGAACGTTCACAAAGGGCTCCTACGTAGCCTGAGGGCGGCGGGGTGTGGGCAGGCCGCAGAGCCCAGCAGCCGTATCTGGCATCTTCCAGGCAGCACTAAGTGCCAGTGGAATGGATGAGTGCATTAACAGCAGAACTGACCGTCGAAGAAGATGAGGATGACCCAGCCTGGAAAGGAGCGGGGGCGGGATGATGGCGGGAAGGCAGAGGCAAAGGCAAGCAAGCTTGAAGCAGCTGAGAATGTGAGGAAGGAAGGCCGCCGGCTTGCTGAAGCATGAAACAGAAGACAGAGACTGAGGGGCAAGCCTGGACAGAGGGGACCTGCCAGGTCCCTGAAGGCACACAGGCCCCCTGCCAATGCCGATGACCAGTACCTGAAGGGAATGGCTGGTTGGGCCCTGCACCTCTAAGTCAATGTGCCCGACACTGAACCCACCAACTCCCCCACGAAACCTGCTCTTCCCTTCAGGCCCACAGGCTCCAGGACAGACCCAGCTCCCGACGGGGGCCTCAGCTCCGCCTTCCCCTTCATCCACCCCTCGCACAGCTCTAAGTGGGGCCCAACCTGGGCTGCAGCAGTGAAGAAAACAAGCTCGATTCACTGCCCTCCTGGAGATTTCCCAAGGACATCTCGCTCTCCGTCACCCTCTCGGAGGAAGCAGTGTGTCCCCAGCCCGTTCTCCTGGCCCAGGGCAGCCCAGGCCCAGGGTGGAAGGGGGGTCCTCTTCCGGCCACCCCCTGCTCTTTCCCTTTCAAGGGTGGAGCCATGCAGCAGCACCCTCCCTCCTCATCTGTCCTCAGGACCCTGGCATCAGCCCACAATCTCCACCCCACCCCTGTCTGCCACTCTCTTAGAAGAACCCTCCACCTCAATGGCCTAGCACCCCATTCCTCAGCAAGAAAGAGGCAAGAGGGCACGCTTACACTGGGTTACGTTCCAACCACACAAACTCACATCCAGAAAGTTGGCAAATTCACATTCTTTTGCTTTTTTGTTGTTGTTATTTGGTAGGGAGGGCGCAGAGGGAGAGAGAGAGAATCCCAAGCAGGCTCCATGCCCAGCGCAGAGCCCCAGGCCGGGCTCGATCTCACAACCCTGAGATCATGACCTGAGCTGATATCTGGAATTGGATGCTTAACCGACAGAGCCACCCAGACGCCCTCACATTCGAGCACCGCTAAGAGACAGCGTCCTTGAGGCAGGGGCTCTGCCGCAGCACGTGGTCACGTGGACAGCGAGGCTTTGCTGCGTCTCTGGCACTCCTACCCGAGGGAGCATCCAAGAACCCACGGCATCACCTGCAGCCCTGCACCCTTCCTCGTGGCTCACGGACACAGGAAACAGAAAGCCCACCCCCCTCCCCATGGGTGGGAAGCTGCCCTCCCCGAACATTCGCCGCTTGGTTCTCGGGCACCTCGCAGGAAGGGCGGACGGCCCTGAGCTCTGCTCCTGGGCACTGGGCAGTCAGGCCCCCAAAGGGGTGTTTGCTACCTCCTCACCCTCGCATCCCCTGCACCTGGCCCGGTGACTGGTGGTCACGGTTTTACTTAAACTGGGCGGAAAGCAGCAGTTCTATAGATTCGGAAAGTGTGATGGTATGAATGAAGGTTAGCAGCAGCCCCATTCTCGGAGACCCCCAGCCAGGAGAGAGAAGACAGAGGGATCAGTCCAGAGCCCCACTCGCCAGAAGCTGTGGAGACTGAGCGCTGGCCTGAGGGGGCCCGGGTCCCTCCGTCCTCCCTTGCGCACCCGCAGAGGGGGGCACCCATTGCTAAGTGCACCTGACCGCCCTCCCACGGCCACACGTGGGAGCACCGGGCTCAGCGAAACCCCCAGAAGTGGAGATGGGCTCGGGCCACAGGCTACGTAGATTATGGAGTCACACCACTTCCCTCCGGACACCTGGAGACGCACGCCCACTGGCACCGACAACGATGCAGAACCACACAGCTGGCAACGACGCTGTGTTCTCACGGCGCGTATCTACAGGTAAGAAGGACAGCCGGTTCTCCTCATGGACGGTGCACAAAACGGATGAGGCGATCCAGAGAAGGGCTGGAAGCAAGGGCCACCGGGGTCCGGGCCAGCTTTCTCATTTTGCCGCTGAAGACACTGAGGCCGGGAGAGCCCACCACAGATCACCTAGCACGCAAGGCCCCTTGCTGTTTTGTTTTCTTTCTTACCCCTCTCTCTCTGCATCTCTGCCACTAGAATACACGCTCCAAGGAGGTCAGGAGGCTTGCCTGTTCTGTTTGCTGTTGTTTCTACAGTGCCTACAACAAGCCTGGCACATAGCAGGCACCCAGTAAAAACGGGACTAGCACAGCTAACGACCCACCGTCATGAGCACTGTGCTGCGAGGACGTCAGACTGCTTCTGAACACGCTGCCAGCTACTGACCCAGAAGGATTCACAACAGCCTCACCTAAAAACACCCCCAAGGGGCCGTGCTGCAGAATGACGGGCCAGCCCCCAATCCACGGATTATTCTGAGCCTTATATAAACCGGTGGAAAACACTAATGTCATCAAGGCCCTTCGATCAACGATGACTGATCCATACGACCAAACGGCACTGTGGACAGTGCAGACAGCCCCAGAAACCCAAAGAGTTGACCCTCTCCCCATCAGACGGGTGTTCAGCCCCAGTGGCCCAGGCGGGAGAATGAGAGCAATGCCACATCAGCTGGTGAAGAGCAGAAATGCGGCCGAGTCCTCCCGGGGAGGGCCCACTCCCCCCGATGCAAGAAGGGAGACACAGAGCCTGGCCCTGGGAGTGCAGTGGGCAAACCCTCTCTTTGCCCCCTCGCAGATTCCAGACAAACGCTGCCCAGAATAATGAAATTTAAACTGTTTAGACTTCGCAGAACCGCGTGCACTAATTTAGTGGTGCTGGCCTGTTCTGCTTCAGGGACCAGGCAGGCCAAGGAACTCTGTAAAATGACAGCAATGGCTCTCCAAGAGTGTGGGGGAGAAAAGAGGCTTAAAGAACCTGAGCCCTGAGACACAAAGAACTCCTGGCCCGTGAGGGCCCCTCCTCTCCCTTCCCGCTCCTCAGCCTGGGATTAGCCCTTGTCTTTCTCATGGCCGCCTCACCAGCAGCGTGGGGCGAGAGCTGCCACTTGGGAGCCTGGCAGGTCACAGCACTGGGGGACAGCTCACCGAGGACAAGACGGGGGACACGCACCAAATCAGGAAGTCAAAACCACATTTACCAAGTCGGGGTGATGACAGAAGCAGGGCGGGGGGTGCCGGGGTGAGCACGGCTGGTGTTCGCTGGGACATCGCAGATCAGAGGGGCCTCTGTGCGGGCGGGCATGGAGCAGGAGCTAATGAGGCACACATGGCAGCACAGACAGGTTCTGGGCTTTCATTGAAGTCTCCCTCCCTGCTGACATCAGGCCAGGCCCTCACCCAAGCGCTGTTCACAAACACTGATGTTAGAAGCAAAATTCAAAATCTCAGGATGCACCAGAGGCCTAAGCCCACATCCCATCAGGGGAGCTCCCCACTTCCCTCTAAAAGAGGAGCCTGGCGGAAGCTTCTGTACACTGGACAAATGACAAAACCAAGAGGCTCAGAGTCAGGCAGACATCTCAGAGGGAGAAGACTTTGGTCATAGGAGGCAGAATCTGGAAACAGAGCTCTTGAGTGGCCAAGGACATGGGCAGAGACCAGAAAACTGAGAGAGAGAGGAAGAGACTGATCTCTCAGGGAGGTGACCAAGGGACATTGTCCTAAACATCTTGACAGAAACCAAAAGGGCTAATGAAACTGAATATAGACCAATCACGATTTCCTACATAAGCCCAGCCCCCAGCTTACCCCACGGGTGGCGCTCAAAAGTTCTCCATGACTTGGTGTCTGGAACTCGGAATGCATTTTTCATAGAAATAAAGCGATACCTATGGTGAGGCTATCAGGCCAGCCGGTCACCATCGTGGCCTATAAATGCTCAGCATCAAGGCCCGTGCTTTATTCTTCTTTGATTTCCAAATGCACTGCAGAGAACCTGACAAAGAGCAAAAACTCACATGGATACAGGGTGAGTGAAAGGCTTCCGTGAACGGCAGGCTTGGTTTCACCTTTCACTTCCCTGTGCGTTCCTAGAGAGGACCTGGTGTCCTCGGTTTTTAAAGATACTCAGAGAATCACGCTGAACTCCCCGTTTAGGCCGTTTACCTGATTTATGTACTAGGATATCCTAAGGAAACCAAGTATTCCTAATAACCCCACAGAATAGAAAGACAGCTAAATGGGCCCTGCTTGTGCATTCCAGGCAGGTCTCCGGGCTGGGAGCTTCATTTAGTCAAGGACAAATGGAATGTTCAAGAAGCCCTGACCAAGGGGGGAGGTCCTCCACTGATGGCCACCTTGAGGCCTTGGCAACTTTCTGGACCCTGAGCTCTCCCTTAGTAAACAGAAGGTAGAACTTATTCAAAAACCAGATCTTGGGGCGCCGGGGTGGCTCAGTCCTTTCAGCATCCAACTCTTGGTTTTGGCTCAGGTCATGATCTCACGGGTCATGAGATCAAGCCGGGCACTGGGCTCTGCACCCAATGGGGAGTCTGCTTGAGGATTCTTCCCCTCTGAGCCTCCCGCCACTCACACCTTCACTCTCTCTCTCTCAAATAAACAAATAGATCTTTAAAAAAACAAACAGATCTTTAACATTCTAGCCTCTGAACTTCTTAAGGATTTAGCGTCTTCCCATTGTTCCCACCACGACCTCCTTCACTTTAGATGGGTCCCTTCGCTGCCTCGCCAGAGGAAGGAAACCACGGCGGTCTGGCCACCTACTCACCACTGCTCACTTCAGCTCTGTGATGATCGAAGGGCCGTTTTCACACTCTGAGGTCCTCCCATGCTGCCTGCGGCTTCATTTATTTATGGTATTTTGTCAACTGATAGAATTTCTGATGATCTATGCCCTGCAGGGTTTGAAAAATGGTCTCCATACAACTCAGTCACAGGCACTGTCCCTTTGTAAAGTCATGGAATGAGGGCACAGAGTGAGAGCTGGGTGACGTCACAGCTCGGGGTGATGAGGCCGCAGGCGGACCCCAGGGCTTCATCTCACGTTCCTCCCCAGCAGGGTCTCTGAAGGCTTAAGAATAAAGAATTGTCAGAAACCCAAAAACAATGATTTTTAAATGAATGGTCCTTTCTCTGGGCAGCTTTTGGAAAGATTCTTCTGCTCTGAAATTCAAAGACTGGACTAACAAATTCTTCTGACAAAGGGTAATTTGCCTAATAAGTACAAACCCCCTGACAGGCCTGCCAAGGAGAGTGCCAGGTCATTCTCTGCCAAAAAAGCAATCCCACTTCTAGGTATTTATCCTAGAAAACTGAAAACGTCTGTTCACACAAAATCTCTACACGAACATTTACAGCAGAAAAGGCGGTAGGACATCCTGGCTGAGACGCTGGCCTCCAGCTCAAATGTTTGCAGCGGCCTTATTTGTAATCACCGAACACTGGAAATAACACAAATGCCCTTCAAGGAGCAAATGAATGACCAAACTGGTAGAGCCATACAATGGAATACCACCGGCGGTAGGAAGGCACGAACTCTTGCCGCACACGACTCCGATGGGTCTCGAGGGCATTATGAAGAGTGAAAGAAGCCAGGCTCTGAAGGCTACATACTAAACGATTCTCTATACAGCCTCTGGAAAACACAAAACTATAGGGAGAGAGAAGAGACCTGTGGTTACCAGGGATTAGGGGTGAGGGGAATGTCTGACTACCCAGGGATAGCCCTCGGGAGTTCTTCAGGGAGTATCCTGTAGTAGCTGTGAGAGCCTCTGCATGGGTCAAAACTCCTAGGATTGTGCACCAAAAATCAGAGTGAATCTTCTTGTGTATAAATGACTTTTTAAGACGTTCGCAAATCTCTGACACTTCCCACCGTGTAACGGGGGAGTCTTGAACAGTGGCCAGCCTTGCTGATTCGTTTGAATGTGTAGAGGACCAGTGAGAAGGACAGAAAAGGGGAGACAGCACCCCCCTGGTCTCCAGCCGGAGCCCTGAGCTGCCAAGGAAGAGTCCAGCTACCCGGAAGCCACCATACTAGAGACCCGCAGAGATACCAGAGAGATAACAAGACCAGAGAGATAACGAGAGATGCCCAAGCTGAGCTCAGCTCTCCGAAGAAGCCATGACCTGGCTGCACCCTCATGACGACCCTGAGCCAGAACCACCTGGCAAGAGGCTCCCCAATTCCTGGTCCAAGGAAACTGAGAGAATATGTGACAATTTTAAGCAACGATGCCTCAGCGGGACTCGTTCGCAGCCACAGATAACCAGTCGGGCACACTCTTGAGCTACTGCCATGTGACACCTTCTCACACATAATCTTGCTTGTTTTTCCTTCATTTCATCTTTTGCTGGGCACTTTCTACATGCCAGGGACTCTCTACGGAATGGGGAAAGAAGAGTTGAGAGCCAACAGACTCCCCAGAATGTGGGGGCTGAGAGATGGCCGTCAGAGCCAGGGAGAGGGTGTTGGCTTGGACCGCTGGCCAGACATGGTCTGTTCCTCACAGAGGCAGCGCGGGTCTGTGGGAAGATCACAAGATCCGATCTCAACACAGCGTGTGTTCGGCATCTGTGGGACATCCAAGGGGAGCTGTCCAGGGCCACTTGGATTGTTGGCCTCAGGACCAGAGAGAGCACTGGGCCAGACAAAAGAACAAGGGTGTTATCAGATTGCACTGGGAGCCACCCAGAAAACAAGGTCATCTGTGAGGGGAAGGCATGGTCTTGAGACAAAGCCCTGAGGAAGGCCAACCCTCAAAGGGCAGGAGGACACCGAGGACTGAGAAGGAAGAGAGGGGAGGGGAATCTGTCACTGTAGAGCTCAGAACAGCCAGCATTCTTCTGAGGGGATGACCAGAACCAGCAAGTGCTGCTAGGAGGTTAAATAAGATAAAGACAGAAAACTGTCCCTGGCATGAAAGACGAGCTCCTCAGCAAGGGCATCTACGTGCTGAAGGAATGATCCTAGAGGGAAGCCTAGCTGAAGGTACAAGGAGGGGCAGGGGCTGCCTTGTCTCTGCAGTCATAGGTGGGGGGGGGCAGCTGGGGCTAGAGCCACTAATTCAACAGTAGGATCCTTTTTTGGTTTTGTCCACACAGTCCTGTAAGGAGGATGCTATTGGTCCAAGTTTTGGGAAGAGGGACTATGGAGTGCACAGGCGGAGCTAAAGCTGTCACCCACCGTAATTTTGCTGACCCTTGGTTTCCTTAATTTTGGTTACTGTGCTGGCCCTCCCAGAGTCTGACACTGAGCAGACACCTCATAAACGTGTGCGAAAGAGAGGAAAGAGGGAGAGTCCCTGAAAAGGGTCACATCTTAGCCCTCGTTGGCTAACACCTGCACTCACGGGGAACAGCAGTGACGAGGGGCGTGGACAGCGGGAGACAGCATCCTCCAGGCCCAGGCCAGGCCCTGCCCGTGGCTTGTCCCCGACCATCCTCCTCCTCCCACACATTCTTCATCAGTGGCTTCTCAGTCACTGCCTGTCCATCCCTCTCCTTTCTTCTCCCGCCCGTTCCTTTCTCTCCCCTTTTCTTTGTAATCATTCCCTTCCCGTATTTTCATTTTTCTCTCCTCTTTCCTTCCTTTTTTTTTTTTTTAAGATTTTATTTATTCATTTGACAGAGAGAGACAGCCAGCGAGAGAGGGAACACAAGCAGGGGGAGAGGGAGAGGAAGAAGCAGGCTCCCAGCGGAGGAGCCTGATGTGGGGCTCGATCCCAGAACGCTGGAATCATGCCCTGAGCTGAAGGCAGACGCTTAATGACTGAGCCACTCAGGCGCCCCTCCTCTTTCCTTCCTTTTCCCTTATGTTTTCAGTACATGGAATGGAAGTCACTTCTGAAACGGCTTTGTGCTCATTGTGACAGCCCAGTGTGCCGGTCCAGCCCCTCAGCCCACCCTCGTGCATCACTCCCACATTGCGGACTGCTTTCACTTGCCCAGAGCCATCCAGACCTGACCCCCACCCCAGGTCCCATCTACGTGTCACCTTTCCATTCACGTACTCAATCCTTCCCATCTCACCAGGAGGCTTTCTGGAATGTGAGCCCACGTACATCTTTCCCACTGCCGACATCTCCATAGCCCTGGCCGCCTATGTCACACGTAGACGTGAGTCATATGCTGCCTTGTCAATTGTTACTTCACTCTTTGTTATGTCTATGACTGATTTCCCCAACCAATCATAACCGTAAAGGAGATGATTTTCATGGCCTGGGATCAGTGGCCTTGATAGAAAGAAAGCTTCCCACTCAACCAACCTCTGCTCCACAGCTCCCTGGGAAATAATCACCAACTGGTGACATATAACGTCTACGAACTCGGCCGAAATCTCCTCCAGCTTTCTCTGGGTGTCCAGCTATGCTCCCTATGCTTATCTCTGACAGACTGAGGCTCAGAGTCCTCGCTGGACAGAGAGTTGGGGGCCTGGAGGCCAGAAGACGTGGCCAAAGGTCTAGCCCTGCCATCCCCGGAGGGGCTGTTCCTGAGCATGGGCCATGAAGCCACCCTGACTTTAGTGTTCTCAACTTGGAGATGGAGCCTAACTAACCCATCCCCCCCCCTTTTGGGGTTGTGTAAGGATCAGCCAGGCAAACCCATGTCCCAGGGCCGTGTAAACTGCACAGACACGCCGTGGTTCCTTTACTGGCAGATTCAGTGATGAATCACCGTCCACAAAAATGCACCCGGTTCTGGGAACAAAAAACCACTCACATCCCTGACTATTGTTCTGGACAGGAAGGCCAAAAGCTCTTCTTTCCTGCCCCCAAATAGCCGGTGCTATTGAACTTGAATGCAAGACCCCCGGAAAGGCTGGATAAGCTCTCCCACCTCCAAGCGCTGGCCCCTCAGACACCAGCCACTCGACAGCGCCAGGTCCTGCAGAAGCCAGGGTTGCTGATTTCTGGAAGCTGTGATCAGGAGCCAGCCTGAGCACTCCTGCAGCCCGTGACTACGACCTGATACGGCCAAGGGGTAACAGATCCGTGTGAGCTGAGTGGCATCACCTGAAACAAAACCTTTCCAAAACCTCTGAGGTTGGCAAAGGGCCGAAGCTTCCTCTGTGGAAAGAAGGGCAGCTGGACTCTGCCGACACCGCTCCAGGCTTCCAGACCCCCCTTCCTTGGGGACTTCCCACTAATCCCAGCAGCAGGGGTCTCCCCAGCTTCGGCGACCCTGCCCCCCACACGAGCTCACACCTTGCCCTCCCCACGGCGCAGCACGGGCAGGAACAGCAAACGAGGCGGTGTGCAAGGCCAGGAGCCAGGCGAACAGGGGCATCTGGCCCGTGAGGTGGTGCTGCTTCTCCATCTCGCACGGCAGGCCTCAAATCCGGCCCCACGGGGGACCCCTCACTGCCCAAACGCAGCAGAGCCCCAGGCTCGTCCACACCCTGCAAAGCCAATAGGAGATGCCACGGACAGGACGGGGGGCCTGCTTTTGCCGACCCCAGGCTTCCGATCTGAGATCCTAGCACAGACCCGGTGCAGAGAAGGCCAGAAAACCAGGTTTCGACACACTGAAGAATTGTGTCTACCTCACTCACCTGCCGTCTGTGGGGGAAATTGTAACATGCAGATCACGTTCACAGACCAGGATCTGAGGAAGGATCGTGAAAGTGAAGGGTCTACTCGATTGCTGCAATCATCATGATGGAAATGTGTACTGTGGTTGTCCACTTAACAGTCCTTCCAATATTCAAAAATTATGTATTAGGCTTTCTCATGTGCCAGGCACTGTCCTGGGAGGTAAGTTAAACCGCACTCCCTGCTCCAGAAGGGTTACCCCTGGTGGGAGGACGGGAACACAGTGTCATGGGGGAGGGGGCGCACGGAGCACAGCCCGCCTGGGTCTGGGGGGGCCGGGAAAGCCCCCAGAGGTGACCCTTAGATGTGGTCTCAGCTCAGGCTGGAGGGCTGAAGAGGTGGTCCGGGTGGAGGCAAGAACCTGAAAGACCATCCAGGGCAGCCTATGCGGAGATCTGCAAGGATTTAGCACAGGGTTTGGGAGGGGCAGGGAAGGAAGGACGGCCGGGGACCCTGTGGGAGCAGCAGACCAGAGGCCAGGTCACAGAGAACCCTGAGTGTCCCTGTGAAGGGCTGGGACTTCACCCCGTAAATAGTGGGGGGCCACCAGAGGGAAGAAGGGGGAGGCAGGGAAATCGGGCTGGGGGTGGGGGGACGGATCAGAAAGCTGTTTTCCAGAGCCAGGAGTCCGAATGAGAGCCAAGAAGACTCAGGAATGGAGGGGAGGGGACCGGGTGTGAGCAGAGGAGTCACGTCTGACTCGGCGTTTGTAACGAATAAGATGCAGAAGAGCGACATGACCAGGTCTCGGAGGAAGAAGTTACTCAGACATTTCTTAGCTCCATTTCCGTACGTACGATCTGATGATTCCTGTGAGTTGTTATGGACTGAATATGTCTCCCAAAATGCATATTTTGAAACCCTAACTCCCAATGTGATGGTATCAGGAAGTAGAGCCTTTTGGAGGTAATTAGGTTTAGATGAGGGTGGGGCCCCATGATGGGATCAGTACCCTTACAAGAAGAGGAAATTAAAGGTACAAAACCACAAAAGAAAAAAGGAAGGAAGGAAGGAAGGAAGGAAGGAAGGAAGGAAGGAAGGAAGGAAGGAAAGGAGGAAGGCCCCACACCCAGCAGCACCTTTTTTGCGTCGCCCAGACACGTACGTAATTTCGTAAAGTCGCCTTGACCACCTCTTTCCCAGAGCCTGACTGGCTCCAGACATAGGCTAACTTGTTGTCCCCACAGCACTATTCCCAGCAGGGAGAGAGTACTCCAGTGCTCCCCAGGGTATGTGGAACCCTGGGAGATCCAGGGTTACGACAGCACCGAGTCTGCCCCCGTTCCCACATGCCCCACCGCCTCAGTAGATTGCAAGCACCTCACCTCCACCTCTTGGTATCGATGGCCCTCGGCCCGGGCATGCCGCCCGCATACAGATCCCTCAGAAGGTGTTTGCTGACCGTGTTGTGTGTCTGCAGCCCTGAGCTCTCTGCTCATCTCTAGGCATATGTGTTTCCACTGGGCTATTTCTAAAAGGAAGAAAGAGAGAGAAAAGGAGGGAGGGAGGGAGGGAAGGGAAGGAAGGGAGGGAGGGGAAGGAAGGAGGAAGGAAGAGAGAGGAGGGAAGGGAAGGGAAGGGAAGGGAAGGGAAGGGAAGGGAAGGGAAAGGTAGGGAAGGGCAGGAGGAAGGAAGGAAGGAAGGAAGGAAGGAAGGAAGGAAGGAAAGGGAGGGAGGGAAGGGGGAGGGGAGGGAAGGAGGAAGGGAGGGAGGGGAAGGAGGGAAGGAAGGGAGGGAGGAAGAGAGAGGAAGGAAAGGAAGGAAGGGAGGGAGGGGAAGGAAGGAAGGGAAGGGAGGGAGGGGAAGGAGGAAGGAAGGGAGGGAGGGAGGAAGAGAGGAAGGAAGGGAACGTAGGGAGGGAGGGAGAGGAAGGAAGGGAACATAGGGAGGGAGGGAGAGGAAGGAAGGGAGTGAGGGGAAGGGAGGGAGGGAGGGAGGGGAAGGAGGGAGAGGGAGACACCAGAGCTTTCTCTCTCTGCCACGTGAGAACACAGCAAGAAGGTGGCCTATCCACAAGCCAGAAAGGAGGACCTTACCAAGAACCAAATCTGCGGGTACCTTGATCTTGGACTTCCAGCCTCCAAAACTGTTGAGAAGATAAATGTCTGGTTTAAGCCCCCCGATCTATGGTATTTTGTTATAACAGGCTGCACTAGGATAGGAGTTTTATTAGCTGCCCAATATTCTATCCATAGGAAAATGTAATATATTTAATATCTCCCTTGTCATGGGACATTGAGGATTGTTTAGCTCTTCATTATTAAAATTATCCTCAGGGGCGCCTGGGTGGCACAGCGGTTAAGCGTCTGCCCTCAGCTCAGGGCGTGATCCCGGCATTATGGGATCGAGCCCCACATCAGGCTCCTCCGCTATGAGCCTGCTTCTTCCTCTCCCACTCCCCCTGCTTGTGTTCCCTCTCTCGCTGGCTGTCTCTATCTCTGTCAAATGAATAAATAAAATCTTTAAAAATAAAATAAAATAATCCTCAAATATCTTTATACATATAGCATTTTTATATTCTTATTTATCTCTTCAAATAATTCTTGTAAGCGGGGTCACCGGGTCAAAAATAATCATTGTTATGATTCGTACGTGTTGCCAAGTCTCTCGAAAGAGGAAGGGCCACTGACGAGGCTCCGGCAGCATGCAAGCGCCCGGTTCTCTCACAGCGCCAGCAGCTAATGAGAGGTACCTTTGTCTTCCTAACACAATACTGATTCTCGTCTGCATACAATGTGGCAGTTCTAAGTTTAGCTTTGACTTTTAAAGTATAGTCATGATTTTGTCCCTCAAAATAGGCAGAGCCCATGGGATACAGACACATAATTTACTAAGGGTTTTAACAGTCTTCTCGGAATCCCACCTGGTGGTACTCCCAGAATCCAAATGTTCCTCTCAGTCCTGACACCAGCTGCGTGTCCGGACAAGGTCACCCTGCAGCTGGGCTTCACAGCTTGGCCTAGCTCTTCACCAGCCCTCCACTGACTCTGGGACCACCTCTCCAACCATCTTCTTAAAATGGGGAAACTGTGGCCATCCCAGGTAAATTCCTCACCCTTCTGCTCAGCAACTAAACCCCTAGGAATTCATCTTAAGGAAATAATCAGACATAAGCACAAAGGTTTTCTTTCTGCAAGCATATATGCTACAGCCTTATCTCTATTTTTATAGTGACAACTACCTAAACGTCTAACAGTTCATTAATTTCCTGCATTTGTTTACTGAGTATTAAGCCCCAAGCACAGGCAAATAAACATGGCAGAGACCGAGCCCTTTCCCGCACAGCGCAGGGGAGCAAGGCTTCCAAGGACCACAGTACGAGCACAGAATGAATCACCGCGCTGTCATTAAAGAGGATATGCTCCAAGAGTATTTAATGGTTTGGGAAAGTATTCATAATATTATAATTTAAAATGCATAGCTATTAAAATCCTGGCAAGACACAAAGTGGTAAGAGTGATTGGTTCCCTTTGGGTGGTGAGAAGAGTGGTTTTTATTGCTTCAGTGTGCTTTTCTGTAGTTTCCAAATTTATCCACGTGCTCGTTCTGTGATGGGAACAGATGCTCTGTTAGTTTCGTGTGGGTAGGACTCCTTGCTTCGTGGCCTTTCTCTCCCTGAATCCAGCTCTGCTAATGGTAACCTCTCCCCGGCTGCGTCACTCTGGATTCCACACACACAGTTTAAGTTCACAGCCAGGTGGAAACACAAGTCTGAAGACGGTTGAGGGTATAAGCAGACACAGACCAATATAGATAATATTGACTTAGGCAAGAAAAACAGACCGCATTACTCCACGTTAACATGAGAAGAAAGGAGCTTTTTACCTCTGCCATGACAGGATAAAGTGGCAGGTTGGATACTTCCAGCAACCCCATCTAGGCAATCTGCAGGTCGCAGCTCACTCCACTTACCAAACGCTGTGGTCACGGCCCTTCTGGCTTATCCATCCTATTACCGCCCTCTTAGCCACAGTCAACCAATAGTGTCCAGACCCATCCCCATCCCCTTCTGTGAAGATATGAAAATCCACTTCTGCAAGTGAAAATCAGGAACAAGTAAAGAATAAATTCTAACAAATAGAGCTCAAAAAGGGGAAAGGCTGCCCACGAAGGGAGGGGCAACTACTCACTCTCATACTAGACTATGCAAGTCAGAGGTTTTCCAGAAGGAACTAATGCCTGGAAAGAGTTTGAATGAGACCACACTTCCTTCCTGCTAGCTCTGAATGCTATGACCATTCGCCCATTCGACAACCATTTACTAGACATGTACTTTGTGCCAGGAGCTGTTCTAGGCTCTAGGGCTACATCAGTAAATGAAACAGACCATAAAACCGGCCAACCAAGCAACCCTGCGTTCTTGGAGCAGTGAGCCGGCCATGCAAGGGCTTTGGATGACCCTGAAGGACAGGGGGCTGAGGGAGGTTTGGAGCAGAAGAGTGATGTTTTCTGACTCTCTCTTTCCTCTTTTTTTTTTTTTTAAGATTTTATTTATTTATTTGAAAGAGAGAGCAAGAGAGGGCATGAGCAAGGGGAGGGAGAAGCAGACTCCCCGCTGAGCACAGAGCCCTACATGGGGCTCCTTCCCAGGACCCTGAGATATGACCTGAGCTGATGACAGATGCTGAACCGACTGAGCCACCCAGGCGCCCCTCTCTCTTTCCTCTTTAACAGGTCACACGGGCCCCTTTTGTAAGTATTCCTTCACATTAAAATCCATTAAAGGGACCCTCTTTCACCATTTTTCCTATTAATGGCTACGCTGCAAGGCAAGGAGAGAACGTCCACCCCACCAGATACCCACCCTTAACTATAAACCACAGTCAGTAGACAGTGGGGCACCGGCACAAAGCAGACTGCTAGACAATGGAGCAGACAGCCCAGCAACGGCCCTCCGAGGCTGTGGACTTATGTGGGTCAGGGAGACACCGATGAGACCGGGCTCCACGCCCCCCACAGTCCCTGTGACTGGGATGTCGTCAGCCTCTCTCTTCAGTCGGCCGCCTTCCCAGGGAGTCCGCACCCGTGCACCTCGAGCCGCACGCGGCCTCCCTGGTGAAATCAGAGAACCAGACGGAAGTCCCCTCAAAATTGTTCACGAGGATCGAAAGCTTGTGAGTGGGTGTAGCACACTTAACAGCATTAAATTTCATTTAATTAAATTACAAGAGGAGAAGGGAAGGAAGCACTGTTTAAGCCCTTTGTCTCAACCCCAACACCGTCACACACGTGTTCATGAGTCGTGAGGGACTTACCTTTGACTCTGGATTAATTAACTATCATGAGGGGAGGCCTGGGGAAGGTGAGCTCTAATCATAGAGAAAACAAAACAGCATTAAAATGGTATAAAATGTAAGGGGTATAAACTCCTTTAGTCAAAACTCTGGCCAGCATTAACAGGCAAGGTGAGTGGCCGCAGTGCTGTGGGTGACCGCAACTTCGCCAGAAGGACCCTCCTTGTCATCCTCTCCTCTAAGGACCCACTGCTCCGTCTTGCACCTGCTCTCAACCTGTCAGAGTCTGGCCACTCAGCAGCATCTGCCCTTCGACTCATCTGCTACGAGCCCCAAGCCACTCTCGGGATCCGTCCGAAGATGCATCAGTTATATCTTCCATCCTGAGAACTTCGAAATAAACTTTGGGGTGTCCTGTGCACTCTGGTGAAGACCACCGCATTCCATTCGCTGCCGTAATACCAGCACAAAGAAGCCTGATCGATGACAACAAAGCCTTCTGCGTTTTCTTCTTTCCAAGAATGTTAAAAATACTTGATGAGGCGATCAACAATCCATGTGTCTGTGTCCCTTTTGCCAAATCTAGGGCTGTGAGGCTATACTGAATTGCAAGTTGGTTAACATTTTCCCTTTTTCCAATGTGCTAACAATTTCGAAACATTTTTTTCCTGATATTAAGTTCTAAACATTCCCCCTTGGAGTTCACAATTTTACTTTCTGGTTACGAATCTAAGTGGTGAAGAGGAAGTATGTTCCCAAGTTGTAAATAGATACAATGTAATGCGATTTGTTACTATGTGGCTCTAAAAACGGACCAACTTCTGGGTATATAATTTTGCTCATGCATGGTAATCTTTTTTTTTAACGATCCATCTTCCCCCTCCCCAGTAGCTAATCCATAAACAGTTTAATCTGTCCATAGGAATCAAAAGCTGCCTGTAAGAGTGCCAACATATACCATCAAGTTACATTTTCATATACATGACAACATCGCTGCCCGGCAACTGCATTCTGGGAAGCTCTCCTGGGGCGTACTCAAGGTCCAGGTGGAGAGAACCAAGTAAGACCCTGGGTGTGGCCGTGAGAGCAAGTGGCTCCAACAGCCACTGGGAAGCTGAGCGCCTTTATACTGGCATCATTATTTATAGCCTTCGCAACACCTTGGCTTCATGATAAAAATGGAGGGGCATCTACAGAAGCTGCACGTAGAATCTCTCTACCTTAACCCTTCCTTTACCAAACCGATGATCGCTGAGCTGGCTTCATCACAAGAACTGACTGAGCCTAGAAACATATCCTGAACGTAAAAAGACTGATGTCCTACACTTGTTTCCCAAAGATCTTAAGGAGAACGCAACCATCAGGGTGGGAAGAAAAACATCAGTGGGCGCACAATGACCAGTTTGCTGACAATTGGCCAGCTCGGCCACAGCGAACCCGCTCAGGACACCAGTGACACTGAAGGAAAGGACTCGGATCCCAAAGGGAACATTGGAACTCGTAACCTAATTTTTTAGCTCTTTTATTTAAAAAGTTCAAAAAAAAAGTTCAACATATATAAAAGTATAGAAGATAGTATAACGACCCCCTCATATACCCATAATCCGGCTTCAACTCATGGTCTATCTTGTTCCTCTGTAAACTCACCCACCTACTTTCCCCTCATCCGGGATCATTTTGAAGCAAATTCTGGACATCCTATAATTTCATCTGTAAATATTTCAGTATGTATCTTTGAAAAACCCAAATGTCCCTTTAAATAAAACCATAATATTGTTATCACACCTTAATAATTTTTAATATCAAATAATTTATTTTCATTAATTTAAATTTAATGAATTTTAATATCAGTCATTATTCAAGTTTCCCCAATGACTTCAAATATTTCTTTACTGTGTGTTTGTTCAAATTAGTATCCGATTAGAGCCACACATTGCGATTGGTTGTTATCTATCTCTTAAATCTCTTTTCATCTAAGGTTCCTTTCTATCTTTTTTTCTTTGCAATTTAATTTTTGGAAAAACTATAATTGCCCACAATCTGGATTTTGCTGATTGCACCCCTGTGGTGAGGTTTTAACATTCATTGTAACTTAATTTTCCCCATTCCTTCTTAGTTCAGAACAAGATCCAGAAACACTTCCCAATAAAATTGTCAAAGACAAAAACAAAAACAAAAAGCAGTCTGCTTGTCTCTGTAAAGGAGCAAATGCTGACGAACCCGAGATTCTGAAAACGCCCCCGGATCGGAAAGCCAGGTGGCCCTGGGGACCTTCCTGAGCCAGCCACAGGCAGCAGGGGCATCCCCTGGAGAGACGCGGAGGGTGCCGGGAGCGGCCGGGGGCCGGAGGGGGGGGAGGGCAGAAAAGTTCGCCAAGTGTTCAAAGTTCCCTCTTCACAGAGAAATAAACCCTGGAGGAGAAAGAAGGCTGGGGGAGGGGTGCTCAGCGCCGGCTTCAGCATGGTAATCAGTTTTAAATCTGCCACCACTAAGAACCAACATTGCAGAGCCCGGAGGGGGAGGGCGGACGCAGGCCTGCTGTTTTCCAGAGGGACCCAGGTTGGACTGCGAGGACAAAAGGCACAGAACTCACAGAGCTTCCACGCTGGAAGGACTTACCAGAGCACAACCGTTTAAGTCACAGCCCTGTGACAGGCAGCCGCGTGTGAAGGCACTGCAGTCGCCCCCCTCCCCCACCTGCACCTCCCCCTGCACAGAGAGCATGTGCTCTGCTGGCTTTCTAATAATGGGACACAGTTGGCTACAGGCTTTGGAGTAAAAAAAAAAAAAAAAAGACTTGACCTTAAATCTCAGCTCCTTCACTTAAAAGCAGCGTGGCCTTAGATAACCTGCTTTGCCTCCCCTTGTCTCAGTCTCCCCATCTGTTACCTGGGGATACTACTGTCCACCTGCTAGAGCTGTTATGAGGATGGATGAAGTTATGCAGGGAGGCCTGCCGTGTAGTGCCCAGCACACTCCCAGCAATGTCTCCTTTTCCCCCCAAAGATTTCTGCCAGTCCCTTCGAACCCAGATCCTTGCAGGAAGCCATGACGGCACCTGCGGGACGTCTGGCTGCCTTACCGATGCTGTCTGTGGCCATGCATGAAGCAAAGCCAACTGACCCATAAAGAGTTCAATCCCATGATCCTGATCTCAATAGCCCGGCTCCAACCAACTGAGCTAATTACGGTAGAGTCAGATTCAACCCAGCTTCCACGGAGATGCTCTTAGCAGTTCATACAACATTCTTAAACAGTTTTGTCCTAAGACGCTCTGTGACACGACACACTTGCCAGCTTTACCAGCGATCTCATCTTTTAAAAATCTTAATGTAATGTAGCAAACAGATGTGTCCCTTAAGAGGATTAAGGTGGAAATTCATTACAGCAATAATACCAGTGGATTTGTGTTCCATAACTAACACAGATCGATCAACTTAGGGCACACTCCGTCTCAGCACTAGTCAGCTTCAAGAAAAACAGGGGAGAACTCGACAGCCAGGTCTTCTCCCTCAAGGAATTTATCTGCAACAGGGGAGACAGTCAGAGCCCCACCTACTGAGAGCCTGACCTAAGCGACCTCTAATCCATGCTGCTTGGACTGTAGCATGCACAGGAATCAGGAAGCATGTTGGAAAAGAACTCTGGCAAATGGACAGGCTGCCTGAAAGGAAGACATCCAAGACATTACCGTGGAGTCATTAAGAGCTCAGACCTGGTGTCAAATGCCAACCCTGGAATTTCCCCCTCATGTGACCAGGGGAATCCCATCTGCTGTGGGTCTCCTCTGCTCTGAAATGCAACAGTACCGGTACCTGATCCGTGCTCTTGGTGAGATGACGCATGTCTAGGATGCTCCTTGCCTCAGGCAAGTGCCTAGAACACAGCCACTAGCATCACTCCACTCGGTCTGGTCCACAAA
This sequence comes from Ursus maritimus, assembly GCF_017311325.1. Classification (NCBI taxonomy): domain Eukaryota; kingdom Metazoa; phylum Chordata; class Mammalia; order Carnivora; family Ursidae; genus Ursus; species Ursus maritimus. The sequence continues at coordinate 35,482,110 of NW_024424230.1, forward strand.
AGGGACCGAAACATCTCCTGAGCTAAATTACTGTCTTAATTGCCATTTTAACGGGTAAGCTAGTTATCACATTTTTTGTAAAAATATTCTCCAATTCCACTTTTGTCTATCAAAAGGAAACAAGAATCCTTAGCCTTTTGTATCAATCAGTCCAACACATTTAAATTTTGAAAGGCCTCTGACTTACTAATTCTACTGTATAGATTTTTCTAAATTAGAAGTCCTATAATTCTTTAAAACACTAAACCAGAAACAAACACCTATTCATACAACATTAGACAACAGAAGGCCTTACCTAGGCCAGACAGAACATAGAACCACCAAAATGAACATCTCCCCAGTGAGAATACAACATCTGCTTTGACCTTTTTGTTATCAAACTCATCATTAATGTAACTGTCTTCCCTGGAACTACTAGCCGCTTAGGGAAAAAACAAAGAAAGCATAATATGCATACTATATCTTTTTTGTCCAAGATGATACTAGTTAAATGAACAACTAACTTCTAAAGGAGTCAGCAGATGTGATCTAAATTAATATACCATTAAGTTAAGAAAAGATGCACAGGGGGCACCTGGGTGGCTCAGTCGGTTAAGCATCTGCCTTTGGCTCAGGTCATGATCTCAGGGTCCTGGGATCCAGCCTTGAGAAGAGCTCTCTGCTCAGTGGGGAGTCTGCTTCTCCCTCTCCCTCTGCTCCTACCCCCCCACACACCCTGTGTTCTCTCTCTCTCTCATTCACTCTCTCAAATAAATAAATAAATAAAATCTTAAAAAGAAAAGAAAAAAGAAAAGATGCACAGACTCTGGTTTGGGCTGGGAAGGGCCTGAGAGATTATCCAATTCACAGGTTCCCAGCACAGGAGAATCCTAGGAAGGGGGCTGTACAAATGAGAGGTCCTTCTAGAGGCTGGTTGCACAGGTGTGTTCACTTGGTGACCGTGCCTCCAGCTGCTCACCTTTGCCCTAACTCTTCTGTACGTGTGATCTACTTCGAGCAACAAGTTTACTCCCCAGGAGAGTTGCACGTGCCGGACCACTGGGTACACCGAGGGTGTCTGCATGTTCCCCAGTCAGGCTTCTCTGTCCTGTCCATCACACAGATTGCCCTCCCCCAAGGAACTCCCTATCTTGCCAAGGCCGGGCTCACCCTAGGAGAAGCATTCCACGTGGTGTGCGAAGCCTTACTCATCGCAGGGGCCTGGAGTGACAGCTTGTCCACTCCCTCACCATCAGCTAATTCATGGCAGGGTTGGTAACTATCTGTTCCCACCTCTCAGGTGAACTCTACCAGACCAGGAATTCTGCCTCAAGGCTCTTACTCACGCTTGTAACATTCACCTGCCCCAGGCCAAAAAGTACCTGGCACACAAAGGCGATTTGGTAAGCTCCCCAAGTTACTGGGACGGAACCCCCACGAGGTGCTGCTTTCTGCCCACAGCCACACAGCTGGTCCAGGGAGCAGAGCAGCCCTGGGGGCTCAAGACACACAGGCCTGGCTTGAATCTCAGCTCTCTGCCCCTAGCGGAGAAACTAGGTTACTTCATTGCTCTCTGCCTCAGTTTCCTCATCTGCAAAATAGGAATTATAAAAGTATCCCCTTCACAGAGGTCCGTGGCATTTAATGGGACCGTGCACTCACGTCCCTGGTGGTGAGATATAGGTGTATACCGATATGCCAAGTGAGCAAAACTCATTCACTCTTTCCATCGCAGGGGGGCCATGCAATTTGAAGATTCCCTGCTGGAAACTAACAAGCATTTTAGAACATGAATGTGCACCTAGGCACATAAATGCCCTGAGTTCTGCCTTACAGAACCCTGGCTAATAGAATCAGCCAATCACTCCGTTCTAGATGTAAAAAACAATGCCAAACAGCTGAACGTATTGCAGAGGTCTTTGGGCAAAAGATGCTGAGACTAAGGCTGGCAGGCTGCCGAGACAGGGAGTCAAGGGGTTCTATGGGATACCTTCTGGTTCTGCTTATTCTACAGGGGACACCTCAGAAAGTTCTGTGAGCCAGTGCAATTTCATTGCTGTGGCTTCTGCGCCGGGAGGGGGCGGTGGTGCAGGAAGCCCAAGCTGGAGCCCCAGGATTTCCTCCTACCAGACCAGACCAGGGACACAGGATCAAAACTAGGGGGCTAGTCCAGGGAAACATAAAACCGTACTTCCACTTCCAGCTAGAAAAGTCAACCTATGTATATAGGGCTTGAAATCCAAGAAAACCACTTCAAGGTCATAGTGCCACAATTATGAGCCTTCTGTGGTTTCGACAAAAGATCACTGTAATCAGAGATGATAATGAATGGAATATCAGGATGCTGAAGAAGCCCTTCGAAAACCTGTGACTCAATCTACTGATTAAGAAGACCCAAATAATTTACAAAAGTGATTCTGATCAACTGAATTCACAGCACCTCATTCTGTCCCTCCATCTCCCAATCCAACCTGCTTTTATGACCAGAGAGATTCCCCCAAACAGTGACTGAGATCCATTCTGCACCAACATGGAGAGAATGAGCTAGCGCTGACCCCTTCCTTACTCCTGAAAACAGGTTACTAATTAAGTAAGGAGGGAAAGCACTGATACTCTCCTAGTAGAGGGAGAAAAACAGCACTGCCAAAGTTCACTAGTTTCCACATACAACCTCCCTCTCTTCCAAGGCAGGTGAACGTCATACAGAAATCTAAAGAATTTTCGAAAATCAATTTTTTCTTTTTGGTATCAAGGGTTATCTCTTCCAAATATTTATCAATGTTGATCTTCAAAGAATAAATCATCTCCAAGCTTTGATATGAATCCTAAGCAAAAAAAAATGTGCTGGGAAGTAATTAATTCTTCAAGGTGCAATCTGTTTAAGTAGGAGGAAGGGCTCTCCTGAGTCACTAAATGGTTAGCTTGCAATGCCCAGCTCTTTGCAACACACACTTTGCAAGATGCCTGTCCTCCTGCAAAGAGTTAAAAAAGAAGAAGAAGAAAAGAAGAAAAAAGCCTCTATCGGGAGGACTGAGAAGCCATTCTTCCCAGGGGACACTCATTTCGGGCTGCAAGGCTCAGGCTTTGTGCGCGCGCCGCCCCTCCGCGCCCCCGCCCCTCCTCCCACAGTGACTGCTCCTCCAAGGTTCCCAAGGCCACCTGCTTCTCCCGAGAAAAAGGGACTACTCGGAGCGCTATCTCAGTGCGCAGTCGGCGTCCCCGGCGATGCCCCGCGGGGGAGGAGGTGTCCCCAGGGAAGCGTGCTTTGTCGCGAGGGTCGCGCGGCCGCCCTCAGCGGCCCCAGAGGCCTGGGAGATTTAGACCTGAGTCCCCCGGGCCCGGGTTCTTTCCGCGCCCCGCTCAGCGTCCGCCCAGGTAGCAGGGCAGACCGCCGGCGTCAGAGCTCCACCCCGCCCACCCAGCCGAGCTAACGGCACCGCGCCGGGGAAATCTTCTCCATCCCGCCTCCGGCCGGCGCGGCACCTGCTCGGCCCCGCCCGCTCTGGGCCGGAGCGCGGGGCTCTTCTCCTCTCGCGCCCGGGAGATCCCGCGCCAGCCGGCGGATGCCCGGGGCCCCTCTGCCTAACCGGGAGGGGGAGGTCTGCCCTTGGGCGCCTGTCCCGGGGGGCCGCGCCTACCCCAGCCTGCGCGCTGTGTCCCCACCTCCGCGCGCCCCGCAGCACGGGCTGCGTCCAGGAAACCCAGCTGGCACCGGTCGGCCGTACCTTGTGCGGCGCCCGCAGCAGCCGGTGGACCCCGGCCAGCTGGGTGCCGAGAGCGAGGTCCTCGCGAAACGTGAACAGCGGCGGCCGGCTGGGCTCGGGGAAGTTGGTGCTGTTGAAAGGGTCCGTGTCGTCCAAGAACTGCACCCGGCAAGCCAGCGTGGCCATGATGCATCCCTGCCCCTGGGAGCGCGGGCGCCGGGACCGGCGGGGCCGCGGGCTGGGACGCCGGGGTCACGCCGCGAGCAGGGGAGGCCGCGGCCGCCGCTCGCTGGCTCGCGGGCTCGCAGGCTCCGGCGCGCCCGGCTGCAGCCCGGGCTCCGGCCGCGGGGGGCGGGGCGGGGGCGGGGCCCACGGGCCCCTCTGTCCCCTCCTTCTCCGGCTCCTCCCCTCCTCCGTCCCCTAGCGCCCGGCGCCGCTGCCCCGGCCGGCGGGACCTGCCGCGGGGAAAGGGAAAGAGAGAATGGCTGGCGCGGCATCCGCAGCCCCGCGCCGAGCCTGCTACCAGCGGCGGCGGGGCGGGAATCCCCGGCGGGCCGACTCCGGCAGTACGTGCGCCCCTCGGCGTAGGGAGCACCCGCGGAGCTGTACCCCTACGAGCTCCGGGAACTGGAGGGAATGGCCATCCTGTCTTCCCCATCTGTGAGAGGGCTTAACCCCTTCCAGATGAAGGCGGCGGCGCCGGGCTCCTGCTGCCTGGATCTGAAAAACCCCAGCTGGGCATCTGCAGGCGAGGGAGCCGGCCCCTGACAGCAAGCAGGGTGGCGGCAGCCACCGAAAGCCCAGGCAAGGGTGACCGGGAGGTTTCCCTTGGGGAGAAGGGAGCTTAGAAGAAGGAGGGTGAGCCGGGGAACCCAGGCAGCTCCTCATAGACAATCTCAGGAGGCGCTAGGAGAGACGACTGGGGGACTGCGAGGCTCTGCCCCAGGACCCCAGCGCTGGGCGTGACACCGGGGCCACCTGGTGGGTGCTAGTTGACCCTCTGTTATCACTGCAGCCTCTTGACCAATTCGGTCCCAAAAGCCCACACTGGACCTTGTGGGGCCGCGGACCGCTTCGGAGAGGTCACCGAATTGCGGAGGGGCCGCGGCGACTTAGAGACGCGCTCGCGACCGAGGGACGTGGAAGGAAGGGCTGCAGCGCGCCTGCCTCGGCGGCAGCGCGCCAGCCTCGGCCACGCCGGAGCACCGGGGCTCCTCCTCTCCGCCTCCCTCCGCTCTCCTCGCTGCTCGCGAGCGACCCCCTCCGTTTCCAATAAGGATTCGACAGTTCTCTCCTTTCCCAGGCGGTGACCAAGTCAGTGTTCCTCACACCTTATATAGGTACCTGGGCTAATACGCAATTGCTCTTAGCATCGGTGTCTATTTGCAAGGAGGCTCTATGACCTCTCTCTCTCCCTTCCCTCTGGTTTCAAGGAGAAAGAAACCCTTGTCCCATACTTACCCCCTTCACTGACTGGTTTGTTTTTAACATTTTATTTTTAAGTAATCTCTACACCCAACATGGGGCTGGAACTTACAACCCCAAGATCAAGCGTCGCCTGCTCCGTGGAATAAGTCAGCCAGGCGCCCCCTTCAGCAGCACCTTTAGCCTTCCCTCTCCATAGACTCTCCCTGCCACACATGCAACACTTAAGCCTGGTCTTAAAACAACAATGATCCATGACACTTCTGCTCATTCAGAAGAACTCGAGCTTTCCTTACTTCTGCTGCTTACTTGCTCGTTGAATGAGTTCTCTGGTCCAGGGAAAGAAAAAGTTATAACAAAAAAATCGGCTCCCTATTTTACAATCCCCATTCCCATCCCACCGTTCCCATCCCATCCCACTTCTCAGAGGCACACATTTCTCTTCTTTTTTCAGAGGCACCCATTTCTAAATAATGTAACCACACTGATCTACTTTCAATTATGAATTTTAGATAATACACTGGCTTTCTATCATGCTAAATGAAGATTTTTTTTTAGCTTTATTACAGACCACTTCCCTTTCTCCATCTTCCCAATATAGTTTTATCACAATTCTAATTGAATTCCTATTCAGTGATTTTTTTAAATGATGATTATGTTAATATTGTTCACTTTTGTGCCAAGTAGTGCACATGATTACATAACTTTTGTTGTACAACTTTTTGTTTTTCTGAAGTTAATATTTGTTTCAATTTTTTTCACTTCCCAATTTTTTTTCTTGAACAGCTGGTTAGGTCTTCTCATATCCTTTTTTTTTTTTTTAAGATTTTATTTATTTATTTGACAGAGACAGCCAGCGAGAGAGGGAACACAAGCAGGGGGAGTGGGAGAGGAAGAAGCAGGCTCCTAGCCGAAGAGCCTGATGTGATGCTCGATCCCAGAACGCTGGGATCACGCCCTGAGCCGAAGGCAGACGCTTAACGACTGTGCCACCCAGGCACCCCTGGGTCTTCTCATATCCTGCAACAGCTCTGAAAACACCTCTTTCAATACTGTCAAATTATTTCCCAGTGCTGTATTTTCTCCTAAGATATCCTTTTCAGAGATATTCCTCCGGTGTCCTCCATGCTCCTGGTCTCATTTGGAATGTGGCTCTCTCAGCCCTATCTTCCTGGAGAGTTCCTTGGCTTCTCTCTTGTGTGGGACCCCCTGGTTCCATCACTTGTCTTATTTTTACTTGATTTATATTCTCATTTTTGTCAATATATACCTTAGTAGTTTCCTGAAAAGATAAACTTTTGGTCACTCTTATGTCTGAAAGTATCTTTGTTCTCTATCCTCAGACTTGGCTCGATGTGGTTGTTTTGCTGGCAAGAATGGCCACAGTAATTCTTCCCATTCCTTTTATTCCCACCATTTCGCAATCTGACTTTTCCACTTCTTCCATAAAAAGGTGGGACTATTTCCCCACTGCTTGAATGGGGATGGCTTTGTGACTTGCTTTGACAAAGAGGATCTGTTGGAAGTGGCTTTGTGTGATTTCTAAAACCAAGCATCAAGAAGCTTTACAGCTTCTGCTCTCACCCTCCTAGAATGTTGACCTGAGGGTGTCATACACAAATAATGAATCATGGAACAAGACATCAAAAACTAAGGATGTACCGTATGGTGACTAACATAACATAATAAAAAATTATTATTAAAAACAAAAAACAAACAAAAAAGGTGCTGGGTAAATATTCAGTGGAAAAAAAAAAGAAAAGAATGTTGACCTGAGAATACCATGTGAAGAAGCCAGGTCTCGCTTTAGAAAAGCGGTAAGAGAACTACTACTGAAGACTGGCGATATGGTTAGTGGTGTTATGTAGTGGTGAAACAATTGGCAAAATGACTACCCAACTGCCTACAGTAATTTGGGAGATCAAAAATGTATCTAATGAACTAGGAGTCTTAGCTAAGGAGAGCTCTAGACAGTATGTCAAAAATATCTGATAGGTGCTTCTAACTGCATATAGTAAGATATTCTGTTTGCTAGCAGAATTTAGAGGAAATACAGAGGGCCTAAGACTTGCTGGGTTGTAGAATAAAATAATCTCTCAACCCCAGTCTGCCCAGCTAGTAACTGACTTTGGTAAAGATCAATTTTTAAGTGTGGTTATAAGACCCTTCGTTAAGATCTCACAGAGATTTAAGGTGGTGCCTGGTAACTCTCATTTAAGCAAAGGGACTTCTAAGAATCCTAATGGGTGTTATTCCACGGCAGCCTGAGAGACCCAAATGAGAAAGAATTATGGATATAGTGTTGGGAACACAGAGTAAACCCTAATAAGATTCATAGAAAATCCACAAAGTGTTTAAGATAGTTGCATTAATGGAATCACAGCAAATTTGGACTAAAAGGGAATTAAAATTATTCAAAATAAAAAGAAACCTCTGGAACTCCAACCTGCAGTGGAGTTCTAAGAGAGCTGTTCAGCAGCAAACATGGAGCTATTGTTTTGTGTTTGTTGGGTTTTTGTTTTGTTTTGTTTCGTTTTGTTTGGGAAAGTAAGGATCTATCAGAAGGTGGAGCTAAGAGCCGTGGAGAACAGTGAACTTGGGAATCATCACAGGGAGCAGAATGGGGCCCCACTCCCCGGAGCAGGAGGAGCTGGCAGCACACACCTGTCTGGAGCTCAGAACTGCCATGGGTCAGTGACCGCTGTGTGTCTCACAGTCCCTTTCTTTTTGAATGAGTGTCTGTTCTGTCCAGTCTCGCCATTGTAGATTAGGTGTTTAAGGGGCAGAAAACTTGTCTGTTTAGGTCACAGGTCTCTGGATCAGAGAAGTGGTATCTGAGGAGCCCATGCCTCATCTGTGCAGTGATTCAAATAGCAGTTTCCTCACCACCTTTCCAGCCTCTGCCCCTGCCCAGTTCCCAAACCAACACCACACATTTTGGGGTTTCATTATGGTAGCACTTCACTCCCTGGTACCAATTTCTCTTTTATTCAGTCTTTGTTTCATAACAAATCACCCCAAAAAGTAGTAGCTTAAAACAATAACTATTTTGGGGCGCCTGGCTGGCTCAGTCGTTAAGTGTCTGCCTTCAGCTCAGGTCATGATCCCAGGGTCCTGGGATCAAGCCCCGTGTCGGGCTCCCTGCTCAGTGGGAAGCCTTCTCCCTCTCCGTCTCCCTCTGCTTATGTTCCCTCTCTCACTGTGTCTCTCTCTCTGTCAAATAAATAACATCTTTTTTAAAAAATAACTATTTTATTTGTTCTCAATTGCAATTTGGGCTGGGCTCAGCTGGGGTCACTCATGCAGTTGGACTCATCTGGAAGCTTGACTGGGGCTGGTTGGACTAAAATAGCCTCTGTCTGAATCTGGTAATATGTGTTGGCTGTCAGCTGATTGATCTAGGGAACGTCACACGAGCTGGTTCTTCTCTCCTCCACATGGCTTCTCATCCAGTGAAGTAGACCTGGCTTCTTCCCACTGGCCATGTGAGCACAGCATTCTAAGAGTTCTAGAGCAAAAACCGCAGGATCTAATTTTCTCAACGTTTTCCACCCTGTTGATCTCTTTGATTATTTTGTTCCACGTTTTGAGTGATTTCCTCAACTATATGTTCCTTCTGTTACTGAATTTTTAGTTACAGCATTCATGTTTTCAATTTTGGGGAAATCTTTCTTGTTCTCTAATTTTCTTTTTGTCTCCAGGATTCCCCTGATACTATTCATTATCTTTTCTTTACAGTTTTAATTTCATTGCACTGCTTGTATGTTCTTTGGGGTGTTTTTTTCCCCCCTCTTACTTTCATTCTTTTTCTTTTATAACAGAGGTCATTCTCAAATTCTTGTGATCTCTAGCTGCTCATTCATATTAAAAACTGACTGGAAGCTCTAAGTTATAGAAGAGATCCTTTGCCTGGTGGGCTTCACTGTAGACCAAGCTGATAGGCAAATGGCTTTTCCCTTGAGTATCTTTGGATCCTCTCTGGGGTAGTTCACTGTATCCAGAAAAGTCCTTACGAGTACTTCCCTTAGCCCAGAGCAAGAGGGGCCCCTGCCCTAGCCTCGGTGCTTTAGAGAGTCTCGCTCAGCCCACCCCTCCCTAAAGGGCAAGAAGTCCACAGCACCAAGAGCTCATGCCCACCTGGCTCTTCTCTCTCTAGAATTCCCTGCCCAAATGGCACTGAACATATTTCCAAGGCCTGTGGGTGCTTTTTCCCTAGAGACACCCCGAAGCCTGAGAAGAAGTTAAGGAGTGGCCATTTGCAGTGGAGCACAGGCAGAGTTTAGCTGTATGGACATCTAGGGTTCATGACTCAGGGCTGAGAAGAAAAAAGGTATAGGCTGTGGCTGGCGACCAGGGGCTGGACCAGTTCTCCTCATGTCATCCTATTCCTGTGCAGAGTGCCAAGGAGCCAGAAGACTAAATTCACATCTGTCATTCTAAGCTGTTATAAAGATATATTTGTCAAAGTTGGTAGAACATATCTTACTTAACATTTTGTTTGACTTATGAATTTTAAATATTTAGACATATGGCATATGGACCCCCACTCGAACTTCGCCCAAGCCCCTACATATGTTGAAAATGGACCTTCATCTTTCTGCCTCCTCACCTCACTTTCTGGGGTGAGTGGGGGAAGGGGTGGGGTCACTTGTTCACTCTGCAGAGTTTCCCTTACTCTCCCCACTCCCCATTGCGGGACACACCACTACTTTCTCTAAATCCTGAAGCCATTCTGGCTCATTTTCTTCAGACTACACCTGCTGCCCACTAACGAGTTGCCATAAGCACAAGGGGCTACACCAAGGAAGAAATGGAGCATATTTTCCAGGTGATACACCTGGGAGCCCAAGACTAGGGAACCTGCAATGGCTGGGCCAGCATGCCGTTGAAACACTACAGTTATAAATCCGGTACATTTCTATTGGAAAATGTTATGACTATACCCAGCAATATTTTCATAATTATTGTCCTGGAATCCCACTCAGGTTCCTAGAGAATAATTTAGCAGAGGCAAAAATAAATGAATAAATAAATACATAAATAGCCATGTTTAAAAGCAGAGTATATTGCAGTCTTACTTACAAAATTAAAAACTCAAACATGTTTCAATAGGGGTGTATTTTAATTACTTATAGTACCTAAATGCAACTATGTATCCATTTAACGTTACGAAGACCATTTTGAAGTACACCAAATGTTTAGAGTAAAATACACAATACAAAAGTGTGCACTGACTTCAGCCACTGGAAAGCAATTGTGTAGGGGTAGAAGGGTCCTGAGTATCCAATTTCCAATCCTTCTGCATAAGCTGACTTCATCTTTTCTGCTTAAAAATTTTAACTAGTTACCTAGTTAGCTTTAAAAAGCAACAACAAACAACAAAAAACCTGTATTTTACCAGACTGTGGATAAACATGACGTAGTATTTCGTTGTCCCTCACGAGGAGATGACAGTAATACTTTCTGATTACTCCACATGTCTCAGTCCATTCAGGACTGCTATAACAAAATATCCCAGAGCAGGTGACCGATAAACAACAGAAATTTATTTCTTACAGTTCTAGAGGCTAGAAGTCAAAGACCAAGGTGCTGGCAAGTTTGGTGTCTGGTGAGATCTTCCTTCCTGGTTCGTAGATGGCCATCTTCTGGCTGTGTCCTCACATGGCAGGAGGAGGGAGGAAGCTCTCTGAGGTCTCTTTTTAAGGGCACTAAAAAGTGAGGGCTCTGCTCTCATGCCTCCAAAAGGCCTCCCCTCCTAATGCCATCACATTGGGAGTTAAGCTTTAACACATGAATTTGGGGGGAGACAGAAACATTCAGTCTATAGCAATAAACTTCTGGCAACAGGGAGCCTGGACACCCATGCCGGAAGGAAATCCCAGGTCTTGGTACCAACCAGAGCAGGCAGGGTCCGGGGCAAGTCGCTATCCCAGAGTGATGATGACACAATTAGTTTCCAGCCACAGGTGGGAGAGAGAAAACCAGGACAGGTCTTCACGTGGCTGTTTCTTTTAGAAAGTGAATAAAATGTGGTTTCTTCTGTAAACTGCAAAAAGCAGGAACAAAGTAGCCCTTGAGAGTTTGAGTGGTGCTCAGTTGCACTGGGAGAGGAGAGCTGCAAACAAACCAGGCAAAGGTGGATTGCTTGCAAAAGTCACAAAGCTTAAGCCTCGCACTTGCACAGATGCCTTCCAAAGCCCTTTCCTTTCACATGTAAGTTAATGTCCCTTTTTTTGCCTAATTTTTATTTTGCATTCTTTCTTAAAGATGATTTTTTTTTAGTCCTAAGAAAATAGGAGACTCCAAAAGAATGGTTGATGCCATGCCAGTGTAAAATTCATCTGACCCAGATGACTGGGTGACTCGGTTGTTAAGCCCCCGACTCTTAATTTTGACTCAGGTCACGATCTCAGCATAGTGAGATTGAGCCCCGTATGGCTCCATTCTCAGTGCAAGGTCTGCTTGAGATTCCTTCCCCCTCCCTCTGCTCCTCCTCCCAACCCCTCCCCCAGCGTGCTCTGTCTCTAAAATATATAAATAAATAATATCTTTTACTTAAAGATATTATTTATTTATTTGACAGACACTGAGAAAGAAAGCATAAGCAAGGGGAGCAGCAGGCAGAGGGAGAGGGAGAGGGAGAAGCTGACTCCCCACCGAGCAGGGAGCCCGATGCGGGGCTCAATTCCAGGACTCGGGGATCATGACCTGAGCTGAAGGCAGCCACTTAACCGACTGAGCCACCCAGGTGCCCCAAATAAAATCTTTTTTAAAAAAATTTAATCTGACCAAGACATAATGCAGGAACTAACTTTTAAAGGATTCCAACATCAGTAATGAAAAGCGTCTCAGAGCTTCCACTAAGGAAGCCAGGCGGAGAGAAGTGAGCTAATGTTTGTCATCCTTTGGGACTTGCCCACCCGATCTGAACTAGTGTTCAGCCTTCTTTAAATAACGCAATCTGCAATTACCGAATGCTGCCACTAGGTGGTAGACGTGGCTTACTTGGCATAATTATTTTGCGGCCCTGTGCTAAACACAAATGTTTCATTCAATTCTCCATTCCCTGAAGAAACTCAGATCTCAGTTTTCAGATGAGGCTTAGATCTGTTCAATAGCTTGCTCATAAAGAATGAGGTTTGCTATGATTTTAATTTGGGGGTTTGCAAGGTCAGATACATAGAAGTTAATTGTCAGCACAAAACAGGTGAATTGGAAAAAAGGAAGCTAGAAAGTGTCTGCCAGCTTGCTTTCTGCTTCCTGTTGTGCCCTGAACTCCCCCTGCAGCGAGAAGAGCTTTGGCCTTTCTCAGGGATACTGGGTGCTCAGACCTCTGACTGCCTGGAGAACGTTTCATCCACTGCCAGGGTCCCCAGCAGGCACCTTGCTGAGAACACTCGGCGCCCACTGGCATGCAGTCTAGCGGCGGGTCTCTGCCCGCACTGGATCCCCGCAGCCTGTGCTCTCCTCGGCCACTCACCACCTCCCTCCCGGAGAAAGGAGAGCTGAGAAAGAGGGAGCACCATTGGTACCAATGGCTTCTTCTGGTCAGGACAGGGTCACTCCAGAGAGCAAATGCCAATCACTGGAGCCGGCCTTGCACAGCCTCACTTCTCTCACTGCAGAGGGAAGTTTGGGGAATGTCCCAGCATGGTCTCTTCATCTCTTTCCCTTGCCAAAGGCCCTGAAGGCCAGAGATATTTGTGAGTGGGTGTGGACATGGCTTTCTTTCACGCACAGGAGATGGCACTGTTCTGATCAGCTTTGCAGAGCATTCCTTCCACCCTGCCCCCCACCCCGGGCCAGCCCCCACACTCCCAGGTGTGCCCCTGACCCTTGCACTTCCATCAAAGCACCATGGTCTGGTGATCCTCTGATATGAACCCCCAAGCTCTCTGAATATAGAACTGCGGCTTTTCCTTTTCTCACGGTCACCATCGGGTTGGGAGGGGGGGTACACACTAGCCGCCACGGATCAGGAGCGGTACTTTCTTTTTAAATAATGTTTCTACTTGTACCAAATGCAAAGCAGTCTGTTTAATAAACAATATGGCTTTCTTAACTTTACACCCCAAAAAGCTTTTAGAAAAGAGCAAAAAAGCCCAAAGTTAGCAGAAGAAAGGAAATAAGACTAGAACAGAAATAAATGAAATAGAAAATAGAGAAACGGGGGCACCTGGGTGGCTCTGTGGTTAAGGATCTTCCTTCAGCTCAGGTCACGGTCCTGGGGCCCTGGGATCAAGCCCCTGGGGTAGGGCTCCCTGCTCAGCAGGGAGTCTGCTTCTCCCTCTCCCTCTGCCCCTCACCCTCCGCTCATGCTCTCTCTGGTTCTCTCTCAAATAAATAAAATCTTAAAAAATAAAAAGAAAATAGAGAAACACCAGAAAAAATCAGCAAAACTAAGAGTTGGGTTTTTTGAAAGGATAAGCAAAATTGACAAACCCTTCACTAGACTAGGGGGGAAAAAAGAGGACTCAAATAAAATCAGAAGGAAAGAAGAATTACAACTGATGGCACAGAAATAAAAGGGGTCATAAAAGACCGCTATGAATAATTATACTCCAACAAAATGGATAGCCTAGAAGAAGTGGATAAATTCCTAGAAACATACACCTTAACCAGAGTAAATCATGAAGAAATACAAAGTCTGGACAGACCTATAATAAATACAGATATTTAATCAGTAATCAAAAAACCTCCCAACAGAGAAAGCCCAGGACCAGACGGCTTCAATGGTAAATCCTAACAAACATTTAAAAGAAGAATTAAAGGCAATCCTTTGCAAACTGTTCCCAAAAATGAACAAGAGGGGGCACTTCCAAACTCATTGTATAGATGCCAGCATTACCCTTACCCAAGATAGACAAAGACACCACAAGAAAACTATAGGACACTATCCCTAATGAATATAGATGCAAAATACCTCAACAAAATACTAGCAAAATGAATCCTTTAGCACATTAAAAGAATCATGCACCATGACCAAGTGGGACTTCTCCCTCCAGTGCAAACATGGTTCAACATATAAAAATCTGTTAATGCAATATATTAACAGAATAAAGGCTAAAAATCATATGATTATCTAAATAGATGTGTTAAAAAGCATTAAACAAAATGCAACACACTTGCACAATAAAAACTCTCAACAAACTAGGAATAGAAGGAACATATCTCAACATAGTAAAGGCCGTATATGAAAAGCCCACAATTAAAATTATGGTCAATGGTGGAAAACTGAAAGTATTCCTCCAAGTTCAGGAAGAAAGCAAGAATGCCCACTCATGCCACTTCTATTCAACACAGTCCCAGAAAGCCTAGCCAAAGCAATTAGGCAATAAATAGATATAAAAGACACCCAAATTGGAAAGGCAAAAGTAAAATTATCCCTGTTTAGAGATGACATGATATTATATACAGAAACCTTAAAGATTCCATTAAAAATCTGTTAGAATAAGTGAATTTAGTAAAGTTGCAGGATACGAAGTCAACATACAAAAATCAACTGCTTTCTACACACTAAAAATAAACTATCTGAAAAGGAAGTAAGGAAAACAATTGCACTTACATGGCACCAAAAAGAATAAAATACTTGGCGGGGGGGTGCCTGGGTGGCTCTGTTAGTTAAGCGTCTGCCACTCAGGTCATGGTCTCAGGGTGCTGGGATAGACCCCCATGTCGGGCTCCCTGCTCAGCGGGGAGTCTGCTTCTCCTTCTCCCTCTCCCCCTCCCCCCTGCTCGTGCACTCTCTCTCTCTCCCTCTCTCTCAAATACATAAATAAAATCCTGAAAGAAGGAGAAGGAGGAGAGGAAGAGGAGGAAGAGAAGGAGCAGAAGGAGGAGGAGGAGGGGAAGAAGGAGAAGAAGAAGAAAAGCACCTAGAGATTCTTCCTAAAGACAAAATAACAGCGTGGGAAAATGGCAAGATAAAGGTTCAGCATTCCCACGGAGCCTCATTAAAGATCTCACCTAATTACTTCCAGTTCTGGAAAGAAATAAGTCACCGGAATAAAAGGTCCAGCACAGGGAATAGAGTCAATGATACTGTAATAGCGTTGTGCGGTGACAGATGTGCTCACAGGTGTGGTGAGCCCAGCATAACACACACAGTTGTTGATCACTGTGTTGTACACCTGAAACTAACACTGTACGGCAGCTACACTGAAATTAAAAAAAAAAAGTAGTGATAGAGAAAAGAGACAGAGAGAGAGAGAATTATAATAGGAAAAAAAAACACCACCTCATCTGGGGCACCTGGGTGGCTCAGTTAAGTGACTGACTTCGGCTCAGGTCATGATCTCGGGGTCCTGAGATGGAGCCCCATGTCCAGCTCGACGCTCAGCGGGGAGCCTGCTTCTCCCTCTCCCCCAGCCCCTTCCCCTGCTTGTGCTCTCTCTCTCTCCAAAAAATAAATAAAAATCTTAAAAAAGAAAGAAAGAAAGAAAGAAAGAAAGAAAGAAAGAAAGAAAGAAAGGAAGGAAGGAAGGAAGGAAGAGAAAGAAAGAAAGAAAGAAAGAAAGAAAGAAAGAAAGAAAGAAAGAAAGAAAGAAAGAAAGAAAGAAGAAGGAAGGAAGGAAGGAAGGAAGGAAGGAAGGAAGAAAGAAAGAAAGAAAGAAAGAAAGAAAGAAAGAAAGAAAGAAAGAAAGAAAGGAAGGAGGAAAGACAGACCCTCATCAGATTGAAGTTACCCTACTTCAAACCCACAGGGGCAGGTTGCTAGGTGCGGCACAGCTCCTGGGTGCTGCCCTTGCTTCAGGAAAAGCCCGGAGCCCTCAGAACCGGCCTCCTGAGCTTGGCAGTGCACACAGGAGAGCGGGAATTAGGGGAAGCCAACAAGGGCTCCCTCTACCCCCAAGAGAACGCTCCTTGTTCAAAAGATGGCGTTCTACTGAGCCATGTGCTGATCTCAATAAAAGCAGACGGAGCTGTAAAAGAGAAATTTTAATTAACGCCGAGAAAACATTTCCGGAGATAACATCCCGATGTTAGTCAGAAGCGGGTAAATCAGGGTGCTCTGCGTTTTCTTTCAACACAGGGAGCACCTGGGACCCTACAGACAGGAACCGTGGGGACGACAAGTCCAGAGACACATGCATCAGATACACTCCAAAGTTCACCTGTGAACAAGACAGCAGCAACAAGCTAGATTATTTTAGCAGTTGAAATAATTTCATAAAGAAGAATGTGCAACTAAAATCAAGTCAAATCTTTGAAGACATGTCCTAGAATGTAGTGGGAAATTGGAATCCCAATTTCAGACACCAAAGATTCTCATTTAAAATGTCCTTTCCCAGGGCGCCTGGGTGGCTCAGTCAGTTAAGCGTGTGCCTTCTGCTCAGGTCATGATCCCAGGGTCCTGGGATCGAACCCCACATCGGGCTCCCTGTTCAGTGGGGAGCCTGCCTCTCCCTCTCCCACTCCCTCTGCTTGTGCTCTCTCTCTCTCTGTGTCAAATAAATAAACAAAATCTTTAAAAATAATAATAAAATAAAATGTCCTTTCCTAGGGTGCCTGGGTGGCTCAGTCAGTTAAATGTCCAACTCAGCTCAGATCATGATGGTGAAATCAAGCCCTGCGTAGGGCTTCACACTGAGTGTGGACCCTGCTTGGGATTCTCTCTCTCCCTCTCCTTCTGCCTCTCCCACCACCACCACCCCCACCCCCGCTTGCACGCACTCATGCACGTACTCTCTTTCTCTTAAAAATAAATACATACATACATACTATCCTTTCCCAACAGTCACCCCACACCGATTAATGGCTGGACCCATTCTTTTTTCTCCTTCCTGTATACCCTGAGCTTCTGGTAGGAGGGCCTGCATCCTGCTCTCTGCTTCTGACCACTGCCAGGCCAATTTCTGCTCTGTTTCCTGATATAAAAATTATTTTGTGAAAATAATAGCAAAATCCTGCATTTTCTTTGATGTGATTTTTTTTTTTTTTTTTTGGATGTGGGGTAGGTTACATTCTCCAAACTCTCTAGAATAAAGATGGACGGTCCAAAATAAAGAGTTGTGTCAGTCTACTCAAAGTTTGCCATCAATGCAAGTGAGGCAGTAAGAACTGTTTGGAGCACACGACGTGCTCCCAGACCTGGCCATTGCTGTGATAATATCAGCTGGACACCCCCATGTTCCAGGCCCCAGGCTAGGGACTGAGGCCAAATTAATTCCTGAGAATTGTGCACATGTGGGTGAAGGGTACACAGGAATGCTCTGTAATATCTTTGCAATTTATCTGTAAATCTGAAATTATTCCAAAAATTATTTTTTAAAAAAAGTTGTGTGCACAGATTCTAAGAAGTACTATTGTCCTTCCATGCCCCATAGTATTTATGCCCATCCATCCCCCCGCCGCATGATGCAGACTCAAGGTCCCCACGCCCCAGGGGACACGGCCTGCACTCAAGTACAGACCAGTGTATCCCGTATCTGTAGGGAGACTGTGGCAATTACATAGTGTGAAACAAACCCCAGTTTTGGAGAGACACAGGAAACAGAGCAGAACATTTAAACCATGAGTGGACCTTCTAATTTATTACCGGAGAGAGATTAAATATTTACCCTATTTCAGTTAATTTTCAAGAAATGCTCCATGCAGCCTGTTTACCTGGCTTCCTAGAATTCTTGGCAGACAAAACCAGAACGTACTAGCCTAGACATAGATCTTCCTAAAGAATCAGTCTGTTATAAGTTCAGTTTCTATCATCTGGCATCCACAAAAACAACATTTGGTCATATGAACCTTCAAGAAGATGACTTACAGGCTTCTGAGAGTGAAATTTACTGAAATTGTCCATGCAGCTACTCTACTCACTAGATGGCATTTTACTCTCATGAGACATCCGTGGTGAAGAAAAGAATGATCAGGACAATAAAATCACTTCGCTTATGTACTCATTTCTTATTTATACCCCATTTATCATCAATGAAATTTGAGAGTACCAAAAATACACATCATAAGACCCCAAAAAGGAAGGAAATTGAGGGAAAGGAAAAATCAGTTGGTGCTGTGGATGAGCTCAGAACCTTAATGGTAGCGCATCAGCCGTAGACTGTCTCCCCACTTCTAAAGCTTCCTCCGCGCTCTTACTCAGAACTACAGCTCTGGTGTGGATAACGAGCCAGGATCATAGTTGGCAATCATGCTTACCTTTCTCTCGCGCCTCTCAGAAAGCTTTTGGAAAACATTTTGGTTTCGCTGCCCGGTTTGCTGGTCGATGCAAATCATCTGGCATCTGTGACAAGGCCCCGAAACCTGGGAGGTGAGAAGGGAAAAGACAGCGTTGCCATGAAAGTGACCAGGGAGGAAGCTGGGTCCGGGAGGACTGGTTGTAAGAGGTGGTCTCCAGCCCCAGTCATGCGGGGTGCTCAGTACTCTAGCTGCAAGGAGCCAGAAAGAGGCACCTCCTCACGTGGTCCTGGGGAATCATCCATATTTGCTCATCAGCTGAAAGACTGCTGCTTCAGGGCTTCATAGAGAAAGAGAAGAGTGGTTGCTATCTCAGGTTTCTTCCTGGATCCTCCCAGGAAGAAAAGAACTAACTGACTGGAGGGTAAACTGGGAGACAATAAACACCCATGGCCCCAGCACTGAGTCATCAGTAGAACCTTACTGTGTCCATGTTCTTTGACCCAGAAATTTCCCTACTAGGAATTTCACCTAAGACAAGAACCACAGGTGGGGCACCTGGCTGACAGAGGCGATGAGCATCCGACTCTTGGTTTCGGCTCAGGTCGTGATCTCAGGGTTGTGAGATCGAGCCCCACATGGGGCTCCATGCTCAGCTCTGAGTCTGCTTGAGACTGTCTCCCTCTCCCTCTGCCCTTCCCACTCGTGCATGCACGCTTTCTCAAATAAATTTTTAGAAAATGAAAGAAAAGAACCACAAGTACAAACACAGATTCATGTACAAGTATCTTTCTCACATTATTTGTAGCAGGGAAATCTGGGAGTATCTTAAACACCAAAGAGTAGAGAAGAATGGCCACACTCCATGTATATATCATGCAGGTATTAAAGTTAATCTATAAAGGGCTTTAAATAAAAGGGGTATTATTTATGTTTGTAATTGAAATAAGCAGGAAACAAAATTACATGTGTAGTCTTACATATATATATATATATGCATACACAGATTCTTAACAGGGGTTATACCATATGGTAGAACTTCTATTCTGGTTGGCCTGCCATGAGCGTGGATTACTTTATAGTGAGAAAATCTCCCATAAATGTTAACATAAAAAAAGAAAGTATGCATTCAGCAGTGACAAGATGCTTCTTCTTTTTTTTTTTTTTTTGCATATATAAAAAGGGCAAAGGTACTTGATTTTTCTCCTTTGCTCCTCTGCTCACTCATGAGCAAACACAAAGTATGCACCGAAACCAGAAACACCTAAATGTGGCTACATCTTGGCCTGTTCCTATCGCTCACCTTCTGGCTGGTGGGCACTAAGTCAGGGAAGATATAACCTCACTGTGGTACCGAAGTCAAGATGGGCAGTCTTCCGTAAGCAGCTGGGGGTGCTGTACGGGGCTCTACCCTGCACTGGCTTTGATACTGGGCAGACCTACAACCTCTCGAAGCGGCATTTCACCATCCAGCCCCTTAGCTTGATTCAATGAGGATTCCAGGTACTATTTCTAGGATGCCAAGCCCATACCAGGCACTTAGCCATGCTCAAAAGTGGAAGCTATCATGATTATACACGAGAATCCCCCAGATGGAACAGGACTTCCACAAAATTGGAACACTAAGCCCTCCAGGATCAAGGACAGACATCCTGCCTTTTCTGCCTAGAACATTATGATTCCCAGGCCAGGCTCCCTCCGAGCCTGCAGAGACATAACCCACGGAAGAGATGTCCCACAGAAGGGATGTCCCACCAGCCCTGGGCCCGGGGACCCCAGCTGCCACCTGACGGACAACACTTCAAGAAAAAATACTGTCACTTTAATGAAAAGACTCTCTTAAAACAGTTTCTCAAGCTGGCAGAAGGAAAGATATTTTCCAGGCACTTTTTTCAAACACCAAAACAAAGAAATCAATTTTCTTAAAACACTGTAATTTTTAAGCTCTTTTTTCTAGTACTGTTATCCATTGGGATTTTTAAAAATTGTTTACAAGCATATGTGTTCTTTGAAAAATAACTCAAACAATGCAGAAGCTTTAAGAATTAAAAGAGGGGCGCCTGGGTGGCTCAGTCGGTTAAGCGGTTAAGCGTCTGCCTTCGGCTCAGGTCATGATCTCAGGGTCCTGGGAACAAGCTCCACATCAGGCTTCCTGCCCAGTGGGGAGCCTGCTTTTCCCTCTCCCTCTGCCTGTTGCTCCCCCTGAGTGTGCTCTCACTCTCTCTTTCCAATAAATAAATAAAATCTTTTAAAAAAGAATTCAAAAAGAAAGCGCTCAGCAGTGGCCTCCCTCTCTGTCCTCAGAGGCAAGCACCGCTAATGAGGCTGTAGGTTGCATGGGACTGCTGCTCGCAGCAGGACCCAATGAGCCATGCACCTGGGCAGCACTCTCCCTGGGCTCTCAGAGGCCACTGCACCCTCCCTGTCCCATTACTCCACAATACATAGTAGACCCCCTTCCATGTCTGTACTCAGAGACGACTCCATCCTTGGGCTTTGCAGCGTTCACGATGGCCTGGCATTCCTGGGGGCTGATGTTCTTCACTGTTCTATGAAGCCATGGAAACAGTTTCTAATTCTTTGTTGTTATCAATGATTTTGTAATAAAGGTCTTAATCCACATAACCCCTTTGGCCATTTAACATTTTTTAGCATCGATCTCTTTAAATGAGATTCTAAAGGCAACAGGTATCAAAGTTTTGATGACTTGATGATCCCCAGTGAAAAATTACTTTCCAAAAGAGACGTGCTAAATCTTTCTGCATTGCAACAGCCTCAGCCTGAGGATTAGCATCAGCAATGTCTTTTAAGCAGTTACTTTTTGAAAGGCACAGAACTAACTACAGTTTATACTTTTTAGCGCCTGCACAGGACTACACTGTATGAATATAGCATAATTTGTTTAACCAATCTCCCTTTTGTGGATATGTAGAATGTCCTCCAATTTCTCATATTTATAAAAGCACTACAATAAGTAAGTTTAAAAAAAAGATTTTTATTTATTTACTTGAGAGAGAAAGAGCAAGCAAGAGAGAGAGCATGAGCGGGAGAGAGGGCAGAAGGAGAGAGAGAAGCAGACTCCCCACTGAGCAGGGAGCCCTACACAGGGCTCCATCCCAGGACCCCGGGGCCATGACCTGGGCCAAAGGCAGACGCCCAACCAATTGAGCCACCCCGGCACCCCAATAAATAAGTCTGTAATATAGCTCTGCATACTTGTATGACTGTATTTTATGGAATAGATTTCTACCAATGAAAGTTTTGGGCCAAAGGGCAGGCATATTTTCACTTCTATTAATGAATGTTTATTAAGAACAGTGACCTAAAGAAAGCAAAGCATCTCAGAAAAGTTTCTTAAAGACTCTTTCCTGTATTTACGTCCCAGGGTAGAGCCATAGGTGCTAACATTGCCAGGACTCATGCTGACAGTGACAATTAAGCTAGTTCAAGTTCTTTCGCTTTCCTCTTTTCTTCCTTTATTTCTCCCTCCTTCTCTCCATTTATCAAACAACATACATTAATGTCTGTTCAGTATTAGGCAGGATATGTGAGAGCAAGTGTTTTAAAGACATGGCAGGGACAGAGCAACAGGAAATAAGAAGGGCAAGAGGAGGTCAGGACACAGGGATGGGTTGGGGGGTGGCGGGAAGGCTGATGCCAGAGAGAGGTCTGTGGGAGTGAATGTCAGAGAAGAGAAGAGATTGCTTTCTTCAAGCAGGAGCAGCTGCCAGGATAAGAGGAAGTCTGGGGAGTTAAATGGATAAAAGAAATTCTTTAGGACTTTTTGTGCCATTCAATTTAACTGCCCTCCGCAACCTCAGACCTCTGACATTCTTCAATCAAGATTTCAATTCTTGTTTACCGCTTTTCTGGATATTACAGTTGTGTTCCTTCCAAGTGCAGAGCCGGGACACAAGGTAGCCCCATTACAGTCAGTTTATATCACCGATTAATAACTCTACTATCAAAATAGTCTCATCCCCCACTTAAAGAACTGGCACATTCTGTGCAGATGACCCATCTTTCCATCCCTAGCTATTCCTTATCTATCCTGTCTATCCATTCTCTCAACAATCATTGAGCACTGACTCTGGACCAGGACTGCTCTGGGCCCTAGAGGGACAGCAGGGAACAAAACATACTTGGGCCCCACCCTTGGGTGCTCTGAAGGAGTAAGTAGGTGCTATGCAGAGTTGGACCTTTCCAAGGAGATGACCTCTGAGTGGAGAAGGGACAGCAAGACAAAGACACTCAGACAGGAAGCTGGACATGTTTAGGGAATAGAGAGAAGGGCGGTATGGCTGGAAGGGGGAGGCTGGAGGGGTCAGGGGGCTCAGGTCTCAGGGGTCTCAGGGGTCCTTCTTGGCTTGAAGGAAGAATGCAGGTTTTAGCCTAAGACTTCCTCACATCTTCCAGGCCCACAGCACGATTTGGGGAGCTCAGAGGCTGGGGAGAGAGGGCAGACATGGTTTTGCTTCTGACGACAAACTACTCTGCAATGGCCAGTGAGGCCAGAGGCAGAGGGAGGGAAGGAGGTGGGGTGGCCGTGGGCACTGAGGGACCGCTAGGCGTCTGGGTCCTCCTCCACAAGCACCAGAGAGCAGGGAAGTCCAACGGGTTTCAAGAGGATAAAGTTCTCACAGACACAAACATTCTAAGAAGACAGAGTTTAAGCCTAAACATAATGATGAATTGGGGACGCCCTGAGCCTGCGATCACTGGTACGGGGCAGATTCTCTCTGCCCCCACAGGAAACAGACTGCTGCCACCCTCGTGGGGAATAAGCGATGGGTCCTTCCAAGGGGACTCCCAGAATGCAGATGTCACAAACCCTCCCGCTGAGGATTTGAGGGGCAGAGTCAAAGACAGAGAGGGATTCCCACCTGCCGCCCTCCTGGCCTCAGACAGAGGTCAGTCTCCATCTGCAACCCTTGAGGAAGGAACTGAACTTCCCCCAACTCACCTGGAAATGCAAGGAACCAATTGAAATCTCATCCCACTTTTCTTCTTCAAAAGCCCTTGTTCCATTGGTAATAATATTGGCACGGAACCGTGAGATGAGGTCTTTCATTGGGAATAATTCCTCCTTCCCATTCTCATCACTGTTTAAGACATACCAGAACGGGGGAAGTGAGGAGGGGTGGATAACCGCACTGTTGTAATTGTTCAACATTTCTAGCACTCGATGCCTGACTTCATCAACCGTACCCTGGCCTGAGGCCTAGATGATCAGAACAAGCTCCTACCATGAGTAGCAGGCCCGCAGACACCCATCTGTCACACAGACCTCCAGGGTGACCCCTAGAGGCGGTGCAGAGGGTGAGTAGATCTTAGCTGAAGAGATGAAGGACGCTAGAAACCAAGGGGACGGGGGTCAAGTGAACCAACTTCTCCAAAAATACCCGTTCTACAAGGTGAGTCCAGACGAGACATTTAAGGAGCCTCGACAGGCTTAATTACCAAGGACCTAAAATGTTCCAAGAGCTCTACTCTTTTGGGATATCAGAACATCATGAATCACCAACAAGTACATATGGAGGTTTTAGTATTTATTTCCCACGGAGGACAGACTGGTGGTTTCCAGCGACGGGGGTGGGAGCAGGCAAAATGGGTGAAGGGAGTCGAATGATACAAGCTCCCAGTTATAAAATACGCACGTCACAGGGATGTAACGTACAGCATGATGGCTATAGTTATTTATACCGTACTATATATCTGAACGTTGCTAAGAGAGTACATCGTAAAAGTTCTCATCACAAGAAAAATAATTGTTAACTATGTATGGTGACAGATGTTAACCGAACTTATTGCTGTGATCGTCTCTCAATATATATAAATACTGAATCATTCTATTATACCTCTGAAACTAGTATGATATCGTGTGTCAATTATATCACAATAAAAACAGATTTACTTCCTGACTTCCATCCTGTTGGCAGTTAACTAGCATATACTATTTTTGTAATTCTTGTTGACAATTTTTTGTCTACTGCCATGAGGCCCCACAAAATGATTGTCTGCACCTCCGTGCACCCCCACCCCCAAGGGAAAAAGCACTGAAAAAAAGCATCTGAAAACTTCAACCAAAGAACCCACTGTATGATCCCATTATATTGGGTTCAAGACCAGGTGAAACTATCTATGGTGAACAAAGTCAGAATGGTGGTGACCTTCCGTAGGGCTGAGTCAGACGGGACACAAGGAAGGTTTCTGGTTTTCTAGAAACGTTCTCTACTTGCTCTGGCTGCTGGTTACATAGGCATACACATTTGTAAACACTCACTGAGCTACGGATTATGATTTTTGTGCTTTGTTGTGCTTCAACCACAACAACAACAAAATTTAAGTTGGGGAGGAAATTCTTAAGCATGGCTGGAATTTTCTCTGGAAACAGAACTGAAAGGCTCTGGTGGAGGTTAAGGCCGTATCCCCTTCCAAGCAGGGAGTGGTGTGTGAAAAGCCGGGAGCCAGGAGAACCAGGGCTAGCTTTGCCACTAGGTGCAACTCCCATGACCAAGGAGAGCGACAGTTTCCTCATCTGAAGTGCAAGGCTGGCACTTTCCAGTCCTAAAATCCTTTGATTCCGGATTTACCCTCCAGGTTACAAACCCTTCTTTTGTGCTTTTGGATATCAGAACATCATGAACCACTTGAAATAAAAGGAAAAATTTTATGTTCAAAAGCTATTGTGGTCAGCGTATGCATTATAGAGTCCATCAAATTTGAAAGTAGCACAGAGACACACCAACCAGAGCCCCCAGCAACCCTTTTGGGTACTAGGCACAGGCTGGTCCTCTCACCTGTCCCACCGACTCCCTGCTCCTCAGCCCTGCATTCAACCAGCTGGTAGGAAACACGGTCCCCTCCTGGTAGGAACCAGGACAGCCGCAAGCCTGTCTCCACCTCCTAGTTTTCCACACCATGAATCCCAGAAGACCGCTGCCCTGCTCTTTCCAGGGCTCTGGGGACCTGAGGAGTGTCCCTCGGTGCTGGGACAGCTCAGTGAACACCCAGGGACCACGCAGCTGCATCACACTTACGTACCCAAGGAGGGCGAGCTGGGCCACGGCCCTCTGTTGTGTGGTTTTGCCAATGACTATAAACAGGAATGACTAAAAACAGTCCATCTGTGTCATTTTTATTAAGCTATATTTTGTGAGTATGCACACACGTGCCCAGGACCACATGGCATGTGAGAGTCACAGGATCCCTGGCTCGTGATGACAGGCTCACGCACACCCCTCCTGGCCTGTGAACTAGGGATCAGCAGCTAGTCCCAGCTCTCACATAACAGTGGGGTGATTTTTTTTTTTTGCCCTAATGGTCTGACTACCTTGGGACTTCAATTTCCTCTAAAGAACAATGAAGGGGATTGAACGAACCCTTTCTAGAGCAGTGGGTGGGAGTAAGCAGGCAGCCGTGCTATTCTGTCTGATGATACAAACAAATAATATCTCTAGCTACAACTCTAGAGGCCTTCACAACCGCTCTCCCTTTCACTCGAAATGACTGTGGAAGTAGGGCAAGGCTCCTAGGGGACAGGGAGTGGTGCGAGGGTGGGCAACAAAACTGGGTCAAGTTCAATTCAATTAAAGAAAATGTTAAGAAACAGAATGATTAAAAAGCGAGAGTTGGGGTTGACTAAGCATCATGAAGGCATCAAGAGAGACGTGGGAACTGGACCTAAGGGGTTTGTAACTTCCCGGGGCCTCAGTCTCTCCTCTGGACTCCGTGACTCCCCAGGTAGGTGCCAGGCTCACTCCCAGAGTCAAGTGGGTGATGCCTGTCTGCTGTTCCCAAGGCAAAGGGTCTTACCTGGCATTTAATTGCTGCTGAAGTTCCAAAACACTGGATCTGTTTATCAGCAAATACTGTGCTTCATTCACCAGAGAAAGGGTGGCCGTTTTACTGGCAGACTGATCTAAAAGTGATGGAGCATTTTAAACAATCTAAGTATCCATCGATGGAGGAATGGATAAAGAAGATGTGATATACATATATATCATATATCACATATATGTACAATATTATATATATATCATATATACGTACAATATTATATCCATATATCATATATATCACATATCATATATACGTACAATATTATATATGTATATATCATATGTAATATGTAGATACATGTATACAATATTACTCAGTCATAAAAAGGAATGAAATCTTGGGGCACCTCGGTGGCGCAGTTGGTTAAGCGTCTGACTCTTGGTTTCTACTCAGGTCCTAATCTCAGTGTCGTAAGAGAGAGCCCTGCATCTCTCTGCTTGAGATTCTCTCCCTCCCCCCTGCTATTCCCCCCACCCGCTCACACTCTTTCTCTCTCTCTAAAATGAATAAATAAAATCTTTTTAAAAAATGAAACCTTGCCACTTGTGACAACATGGATGGACCCTGAGGGCATTATGCTAAATGAAATAACTCAAACAGAGACGCCATATGAGCTCACTTGTATGTAGAATCTGAAACAAACAAAAAACAAAACAAAAAACAAGCTCATAGATACAGAGAACAGATTGGTGGTTACCAGAGGCAGGGGGTGGGGGTGGGCAAGAGGAGTAAAGGGAGTTAAAAGATACAAACTTCTAGTTATAAAATAAATATATCATGGGAATATCATGTACACATGGTGACTGTAGTTAACAACACTGTACTGCGTATTTGAAAGTTGCTAAGAGAGTAAATCTTTAAAGTTCTCATCACAAGAAAAAAATGTGTAACTATATATGGTGACAGATGCTAACCAGACTTATTGTGGTGATCGTTTCTCAATATATACAAATGTCAAATCATTATGTTGTACATCTGAAACTAATATAATGTTATATGTCACTTACACCTCAAAAAGTTTAAATAAATCTAAAAAGAAGAGTTGCTTTCTTGGAATACAAATGAATCATGTTTCCATTAGCTTGCATTTTTAAAAAGAAGACACTATTTCTACAAGGGAAAAAACTGCCCTGGAAATTATAAAAATGTTCTAAGCATGGCTCAAACCTCTCAGAAACAGAAAGAAAATGAGCTCCTAGAATACTCTGTTAATAATCTGGGGGAAAAAATAATAATGAAATGGTGAAGTGAAATTGGTCCAGCAAAGAAGACCTGGAGGCAACATTTAGAGAAGGAGAGATGGGAGGGAGTGGGGTATGGGTGACTTCCCCAAAACAGTCAAAAGAGATGCCTTGAGGAGGACCAGAAGCCCAGGAAGATCTTCTGAAACCAGTCAGGAAAAGCTGGTTTTTCTCATCAGGCAAGTGTGTGATGTTGACTTTGAAGTAAATAATACAGGGGCGCCTGGGTGGCTTAGTCAGTTAAGTGTCTGACTCATGGTTTCCGCTCAGGTGATCTCAGGGTCTTGAGATCGAGCCCCAAAGCAGGCTCTCAGCATGGAGTCAGCTTGATATTCTCTCTCTCTCTCTCTCTTTCTCTCTCTCCCTCTCTCCCCCTCTGCCCCTCCCCCCACTCTCTCTCTCAAATAAATAAATCTTAAAAAAAAAAGAAAGAAAGAAAGAATTCAAGTTTTAAAACTACTGAAAGGAAAAAAAATAGAAAACGAGTAAAAGAAAAGTGTGCCCAGAACCGCTAGCAGCTTCTGTCAACCGTTTGCAGGCTGGGCATCGCTGTCCTTAACGAGATGTGAAAAAAGGTCAGCCGAACCAAGGCCACGTTAGCTGTCTCCAAACCAAGCTCGTGGAACCCAGAGTACACAAGAATGGATACTTTAAAGAGAATTGCTCTCCAGACCCGCTACTTCCATAGGTCCTCTTTGCTGAAACGGCTGCGCCAGAGAAGGGAGTGGAGTCCGAGCCCCCTCTGCAAAGGCCCTTCCTGAACTTCCCCGGAGGAAGGCTCACTCACCTCTCCTAAAACGCATTGCCACGGGGGCTAAACCTCTCCAGGGCGGAAAACGAAAGCCCCATTCCAAGCCCTGGCGTCTGTGCTGAGAAAATACAAGCCTCTAAAGCACGAGTGAGTGAATGAGCCTCCTGCAGGTGAGAGGGGTTCCCATTCCTCACTCTACACAAACCTGCCCAACCTAATTAAGGGGCCAAGAGACAGACGGTCTGAGTCATCGTGATGGGAGATCCCTGGGCTTTAATCATGTGCCTCAGAAGGAAGGTCTGAGTGACAGTGCGTTCACCGAATTCCTTTCATCCCCAGCTTTTTACTGACTTAAATAAGGTTTTCCAGAGAAGAATCAGTGCTGAGCACCCGCTTTCCAGGGCACAGGTGACAGTCATTCAGGGACAGGGGAATTAATGGCAGCAGCGGGTGGGGCGGGGGCATCACATTAAGAGATTCATTTTCAACAATGTTTTTATGTTTATTAACTATTTTTTCAAACTTTGTAATATCTTGTATTGCTTTGATAAACCGTGTACTATTAAAGACTCATCCTAGAAAATACCTCCTAACACTTAGACTCTTATGATCACAGCAAACTTGGAAAATGTGTATATATTTCTATTTATATGTAACTGTAGTTTCAGATAAATATGATAGAGTGATCAAAGAAAGATTTTCAAGCATGAAATATATAACACTAAAACAAAATTCCATCAAGGAAGTGGGATGGAAATACAAATTGAAGAAGGAAAAGGAAAGAAATAAAATTTCTGACCATTAAAAGGCAGTTTGCCCATACGTATGTATTTTTTTTAAATGAAGACTCTTGAGAATCAAACCACTAAATATTGAAATTCCACTGGCCAATTTAGATGACAATCTAAAAATGTCCAAGGAGGTAGTGTAACTCTAAAAAAGTTCCTCTCGGGTGTACCAACGTGAAAATATTCAAAGACCAGCGGCCTAGCCCATCAGAGACCACTCCACCATAAACAGCATCCATGCAGTTTAATATTCTCAAGCTGACACTCCCTGGCACTGCAGGGACAGACTTCCCTTCCCACCTACCTCACCAGGTCGCCATCTCCCACCAGGACAGTCACTGCCGCCTCCTGCCTGGCCCCCGTGCTCCCCTCACCTCCCTCCCTGATGCAGCCTCCACACCAGGCCAAGAGTGTCTTTGTAGCACACGTGACCTCACGGAACTCCTCAGCTTAGAGTTCTTCAGTGAGTGCCCCCAACCACAAGACAGTGCTCACTGACTCCTCAGCCAAACATTCATCTCTTCTCCCCAGCTCTGCCCCAGGGCGCCCCTCCCCACATGCAACCCTTCCTAAACCCTTCTCTGCGCCCATGAAATGCCAAGCCCTGCCATTCTGCTCCCGACTAACCTTCCTGCCTCTCTCTGCCTAGAAAACT
This sequence comes from Ursus maritimus, assembly GCF_017311325.1. Taxonomy (NCBI): domain Eukaryota; kingdom Metazoa; phylum Chordata; class Mammalia; order Carnivora; family Ursidae; genus Ursus; species Ursus maritimus. The sequence continues at coordinate 35,511,623 of NW_024424230.1, forward strand.
CCTCTCTCATGTTAAGGTACAGCTCCAAAGTTACGTCCTCCCTGAAGCTCTCCGTGATTCACTCCAGGTGTGGGGGACGCCTCCCCCACACCCGTGCCCTTTGCATAGATCTTTATTGTGACCTTTATGTTAACGTCACTGTCTACTGGTAAGCCATAGCTTCTAAACTTAGATCTCGAAGGACCATTACCATTGCTTCCTAATCTTCGCCAGCCTCCTGAAGACCCAGCTGAGCCCCAGGTAGACAGGAGGCACTGGGAATGATCAGACCTTATCCTGTCAGTTCATTTCTATGGTGGCCCTGGTCCTGTCGAACCCCACTCCTTTCATGTCCCTACTCACAGAATTGCCCATTTCTCTCTCCCCTTTCATCACGTCTCTTAGGTCACCTGTGCCCAAACACCACCAGCTCACCTCCTCAATTAAGATGAGCATACATTTATTCCCCTTCTCCATCACACAGCAACTCAAATTATTGAACGACTTCTGACACGACAAATTGTCGACACTTCTAAAAGTGCGAGTAGATTATATCCTTTGAATCCTCTCTCTATTATACGTTTTCAGGGATTCATAGGTTCACCTGTCCAGGTCCCTCGATCCAGTCACTGGTCCCCATACTGTCAAAATGCTACTTGAATTTCCAAGCCAGTCTCTCTGGGAGCTAATCACCAAGCCAGGTCATCCCTACACAAATTAATAATGTGGCAATGACTCACCCACCCATTCATTCATCTAGTATTTACTGAGCAACTACTATGTGCCAGATGCTGTTCTGACACTGGGGATACAGCCCCGAACAAAGCATACAAAACTTCCTGTCCTCTCAGAGCTTACGATCTGTCACAATCCCATAAACAGAATAACTGAGTAAAAGGCATGGCCTCTGGGATGGGAAAAGTACCAGACAGAAAAATAAAACAGGGAATGAACTGAAGAGGTTCCGGTAGGGGCTCTGGTTCTAAGGAGAGCAGTCAAGCAAGGCTTCCCTGAGAAGGGGATGCTTGAGCAGACACCTGAAAATGATCTCTTCTTCCCACGTGGTACTGTTAACTTTCAGATACTTTCTTCTCTGCTGTCTCACTTCAGATAACAACAGCTCTGGCAGGAAAAACTGTCGGCACTTTTACAAGTGGAAAGAGTTGGGGTCTACACCAGTCGAGGCACCACAAGGCTTAACATTTGCCAAGCTCTTACGGCCATGTGGCAGAGCCAAGACTAGAAACCGGGTTTTCTTGTTCCTGCATACGATCTGAGGACATACCAAGCTACCCATGTTTTTATGTAACCCAATGAAACTGTGCTTCTAAACAGGGAGGACTGAGACAGAGAGCTTGTCGGTGGCAGAGCAGCTGGCTGGAAGCCCACCTCCACCTCCTTGGGGTCATCCTGGAGACCACACGTGGGTCCTGCAGACCACCCTGCTTTCCGCGCATGAGCAGGTCGCCCTGTAAATCCATTCCGCGGGCTGATTTGGAGTATGCCAGGGGAAAGTTCCTGTCCCCTAAGAACTACGTCCAAATGTGATACCTTTGCCCCGTCTCTTTGCACTTCTTTGAAAGTCTGAACTTTGTTTGATCAATTGACATGGACGGCCGAAAAACCTTGACAACCAGCTCGAAATTTTTTCTCCACAATTATAAGTATTTACCCTGAGGGAGAAAAAAAAAAGGAGGGGGGTGAATGTTATTTAGTATTCCTTTAAATAATTCTTATTCTAAACAGCAAAAAAGTTAGATTGCAAAATATAATACAGTGTAATAAATATAATGTAATACGATATTGCATCCCAGGGAGAGAAGCCTAAAGCGACAGCGTGATCAGCTGAGGGGGGACGGCCAACGCAGGGGAAGACCCGGGGGCTGGGGCTTGCGCAAAGCCTTTAGATCAGATAGAAAGCTTTAGGTGTTCATCTTGAAAATCCTTGTTTATATTACTTATAGCCACTGAATAGCACAGAGCTTAGAATTTGAGAGCTTCCAGGGCTGTTCTTTGCTTTAAGAAGCCCTTGAACCCAGACATATGTTCTGGATTTTTACTATGGGCTTGACTAATATTTTTCCTCATGGCCAGACCACATGGAATAATGGGTTTGGTTTGTGAAAAGAACGCTATGCCTTCAAGTTACCAATAGAAGTACATCTATTGATCCAGCTTTTTTTTTTTTAACTCTGCAATCTTAGAGACTTCTTAAATGTAACTTAAAGCATTTAAATTTTTAAAAATTGCTTTAAACTCTACACATCACCAGGATTTATAATGCAAAATTGCTAATAACCTACATTGGGATTACAAGACAGATAGAATGGAAAACCTGTCATATCCTTAATTTTTACTGGAGCAAATAGCTGCCTACCTGTGTCTAGAAAGGGAAGCGTAGAATGAAACCTCATTTAGTTGCACTTTCTCTCCAATGCTCTGAGAGATTGCATGAAAGTCCATTTTCATCAGTTGGGGCACTTACGGTTCTGAGCAGAAGATGCCTATCTACCCCTTTAATAGCCAGAAAAGAGCATTTCTCTCAAATGCAGCTAAATGAAATGTACAACCAGGAATGAGCCTCATAAAAAACAGCAGGTATCCCTAAATGGCTCCATTTCTCTCTGCTGGCATCCTGAGGAAGGAGCACATTTGGTAGGTTTGAAGAACAGCGTGGGGCAGTGTGGTCAGAGTGAGTTCGTGAAGGGAAAGGGGCAGCCGGCTGGATACGGGGTGCAGCTGAGGACCAATCTACAGGGCCTTCCTCTCTTCCCCCTCTGTGCCACCTGCAGACGGATCTGAGGGTTTCACCTGCCGCAGACTCTCACCTGTCCGCACAGACCTTGCTTTGGCAAATCTGAGCCCGTTCACCATTTTCCTCAAGAGGCACCTCTATAGGCTCCATCCCTAATGAAAAAGGTTAGAGACAGATTAATTATCAGGCAAAAAGAACAACTATTTAAGTGAAAGTCCATTATCATGAAATACACAAGAACTGTAATGACCCTGGAAACTGGTTGGATCAAATCACTGGCCAGATGTTGGAAATCTCCTTATAACTGAGATTCTCTTTCGCGTGATCAAGACCACCAACCGTATGTACATCAAAGAGCCTTCTCATGGAAGACTCTGCACTCGGGCAGTCGCATCCACAGTCACTGGAACACTATAAACCCCTTAAAAGACTTCTCTACCTCTGGACAACTCTACATCCCAAGGTCATTGTTTTCTAAGCTACCTTAAGGCCTTTAGAAATAGGCAGGCATGAAGGCTCATTCTGTAAAGATATCAGCGTAGAGTGTTAATTCGCAAGAACCCATGGGAGTCAGCATCAAAATGGGCTCCTGCACCAATCGTCATTACCTGGAAAGAAAGACAGATAGATGGACAGATAGATAGATAGATAGACAGACAGATAGGAATAAAACTATTTCAGTAGGGTTGAGAAGCTTTTTTTTTTCATTGTTACATGTATCATAAGTATGAAGGAGTATATAGCATATGTATGCAACAGTTTAAAGAATAATAATAGTTAACACTCATGTACCCATTACCCAGCTAAAGTGCTATTTATTCTTTAAATAAAGTCAGAGTGAAATACGTGGATGAAACGAGAAGAAACTGATCCAGTGCCATTAAGGAGTGAAAGACCTTTGGTAAAGGCTGGAACTGCTGAGGCCCTTGCTACTCTGCACTCCTTGCTCTCCGTGAGTCCTTAAGAATCCAGGGAAAGGCATGAAGCCAAGACGCCTGAGTGGAATGTGTGGGGGCCCCTACTCTGTGGATGCTAGAAGCAGGAGCTCCTCCTGTGTGACCCACCTGAGCCCTCCGGCCTTCTCAGCACTGCTGCCAGTCACACTGCTCACCAGCAAGACCCATCCTGGCCCTCGGGCAATGCGCATATCATGCACACCTGTATCCCTGCCCATCCCAGTCCTTCTTCATCACACAGAGCACAAGAAATGGGCATATCACCAGCTTTGCATCATGCCTGCTACTCAGGCCCTGCCCATCACAATGGGGCTTTCACCACGACAAAGGGAGAGATGCAACAATTTGAGTACTAAGTATTCCATGAACTGTGTCCCCTGCTCCTCTGCACCTTACAGGTGCACAGCCAGTTCCATGCTCCTGTCCCCATGTGGGGAAAGCCAGAAGAATTACTAATCCAGAATGTTCCCGAAGTTTGGAGAAGGAATGTGCTGTGCTGAATAATTACAGATGCTGCTGTGTCAAAAGGGTGTGCATGGAAGAACGGCACAGTGCCAGGTATGCACCCACAGAGGAGAGCAGTAAAGTGAGCTTGGGACACTGGTTATGAGGAAGTAACCAGAGCAGGGAGGACAGCATGTGGACAACGGCACTCCCTGGGCAGCCAGCGGGGGGCCTGTACACACCCTCTTTCTATCCTTACACGAGGCTCTAAATAAATCCAGGGTCTTTGGCCCTCAGTTGCCTTCTAAAGGTCACTGCAGGCCTCTGGTTAAGGCAACAAAATCTGGGGTCCAACCATGAATTGAATTCAAGGGCCCCCAAAAAGTTCATGGGGAGTGAGTTCTTTCCATATGCACTAAGTCCTGTGCTCGGCTCAGAGACACAGAGAAATAAAAGAGCCTGATGTCTGGACTCAAGATGGCTAGAATCTTTGGGAGTGACAAGTCACACGCATGAAACCATTATAATGTCTTGTTTTACTGTTTATTATTCAATTTGTGTTGTCATGCATTGCCAAAAGATGCCCTTACTCCACCCACAATGTGGGAGTTCCCTGCGAGTGAGCAGAATATCTGATACATGGTAGGAGGGGACACCATTGGCTTCACAAAGTGCTGCTAATTTGGAGTGCAAAATATCAGATATTTGTTTTCTTTCTCTCTCCCATTCCTCGCATTGTGGGATAAACCCTACATAATCATGATATATATTTTTATGCCTCAGAGAATAGAAAGAAAGAGAAGCAATCTACTCAATTCTTTTTGTATGTTAATATCCTGGATACCTGAACTTAAATAAGAAAAGCACAGTAAAAGAAGGTGATGTATCAATTTCACTAATAAATAGGTACAAAAATACTAAACGAAATATTAGCAAACCAAATCCATCAATGTATCAAAGAATCATTGCCAAGTAGTGTTTCCCCCCAAGAGTCCAAGGACAATTTATTACTAGACAGTCTACTAACATAAGACATCACAATAATAGACTATAAGAAAAAAATATGATAACCAAGAGATGCAGGAAAAGCATTCAATAAGAATAGACCATTAGTCATCATATAGCTAAATAAGAAAAGAACTATTTCAGCTTGGTAAAACAAATCTATCAAAAACCTACAGTAAGCATCATTCTTATTTTTGAAACTTTAAAAGCATTCTATTCAGATCAGTAACAAAGAAGGATATCTTCCATCACTGCTTCACCATTATATAAGCAGGCTAAGACAATGCAGTAAGATAAGAAAAAGAAAGAAGAGTAATAAAAATTAGAAAGAAAGATATGAAACTATTATTATTAGAAGATGATATGACCATTTACACAGAATATGTGAAAGAAAATCTTCAGATTGACTAATAAAACTAATAGGAATTCAGAAAAAGTAAAGGGGAAAACATTAATATACAAAAATCAATAGTGTATGTGCATTAAATGTATTAAAAATATTCCAACAAACTATTACATAGCAGGGCACCTGGGCAGGTCAGTTGCTTAAATGTCTGACTCTTGATTTTGGCTCCAGTCATGATCTCAGAGTTGTGAAATTGAGCCCCACATCAGGCTCCACGCTGTGCTCTCTCTCTCTCTCTCTTTCTCCCTCTCAAAAATAAATACATTCATTCATTAATTAAAAAAAAATTTACATAGCAAAAAAAGGTGTAAAAGTTTCTGGAAAATATTAAAATTTGGAGCAATAAAAGAAGTCCTAAAAGGAAAGAGACACTATTAGAAATAAAAGACTCAATACTATATGATACAAATTCTTTTGAAATTAATACATGGTATTATAATCAAAATATGATTGCAAATATATGACTACAAAATATGTGATTTTACAATCAAAATCCCAAGAGGACACACCAATAAAAATACAGAGATTGTCAAAGTGGATTAAAGAGCGTGAGCCAACTCTATTCTGGATACAGGAAACTCACTTTAAATATCGCGATACAGGCAGACAGACTAAAAGTAAAATGGAGCCTTCAGAAAGATGAAAAAAAACCTCCACAATGGGAGAAAATATTTGAAAATCATAGATCTGAAAAGGGACTTGTATACAGAATATAGAATGGACTCTTACAACTCAATAATTCAAAAATAAATAAGCAAAGAATTTGAATAGATATTTTTCTGAAGAAGATAGACAGATGACCAATAAACCCAAGAAAAGATAGTCAACATCATTAGTCCTAAAGGAAATGCAAATCAAAGCTGGAGAGGTACCACTACACACCCACTACAAGGACTATTGAAAAACAACAACAGAAAATAACAGGTATTGAGGACGTGGAGAAATTAGAACCTCTGTGCATTGCTGGTGGGAATGTAAAATGGTGATGCAGCCAGCCACCTTGGAAACACTAAACATAGAGTTCCCACGTGACCCAGCAATTCTACTCCTAGGCATGTACCCAAGAGAATGGAAAACATATGGCCACATGAAAACTTGTACACAAATGTTCACAGCAGCATGATTTCTAATAGCCAAAAAGTGGAGACAATCTAAATATCCATCAACTACTAAATGGATTTTCAAAATGGTATATCCATGCAATGGAATATTATTCAACAATATGGATGACCCTCGGAAAACATAGTGTTAAGTGAAAGAAGCCAGTCACATACCACGTGATTCCATTTACACAAAACATCCAGAATAGGCAAATCCATAGAAACAGAAATTTGATTAGTGGTTGCCAAGGACCAGGGATGAGGCTGGCAATGGGAAGTGACTACTAATGGGTATGAAGTTTCTCTTTTATGGTGATGAAAGTGTTCTAAAGTTGATTGTGGTGATGGTTGCACAACCTCATGAATATACAAAAAAACGACTGACCTGCACACTTCCCTCAATAGCCACATGTAAGCAATGGCTACCAACTTGGACAATATAGACACTGAACATTTCCATCAACACATAAAGTTCCATTGGACAGAGCTGATCTATACTTCTGTATATGTTAGATAGTTCATAACAAAAAATCAACAAGGAAGAATTAAACCTTGAGTATGTACTATGACAAGTGACTGAAATAAAGGGAAGGTAAGTGAAAAAACCTATAATTTCACATTTTGTACATCTTTATTTCCTGAGTGAATTGTCAGATCTTTACCTCTCTCTAGGAATTTCTCAAAACAGAAGGAGCAAGAACTTTGTGTTGTCTCTTAGACAACATTTCACTTACTTTAGGATTATTTTAATATTTGTAGAGGAAAACCAATTGTTTTAGTTTCATAGGAGTATAAAAACTACTCTTGACAGTTGATTTGTGAAAATGAACCCAGTTTTCACACCTTTGGCTTTGATGACCATGACCTTTTGCTGCAGGTCAATGAAGGGCTGGATCAGGCAGAGCCGGGGCTCCTGCTTCTGACTCAGGCACACACCGTTGTGGTTCACAACCATCCAGCTCCGGTCATACAGCAGCCCTTGATTTCCTAGAGGCCACTTGGTCACCTAAACAAAAAGGTAAGTGCATTTTAGGGCAGAGCTCCTCAAAAATGGTCTTTGCATTATTGCACAGGTACAGACAGACTTCATGAATTCAGCACATACTCTGGAAGGAGGACATGAAGGAAGAAAAGAAAGTAAAGCAAAGAAGACGATGCAAAGGAGACAGTGTGAGAGCGAGATACCTTCCATTCACCCTCCAACTCCACTTCTGCCCTTCTCCTCTTCAACCTGTCTTTTAAATGGGTAATGTGTGTGCATGGAGCAATATTCAGAAAACACAAGAGTGTGCATGGAAAGTAAGTCTCCACTCCACCCCATCTCGAAGCTCCCCTGCCCGCAGACTTCCATCACTCTCACTTTCTCTATATCCTTCCACAGTGCTGAATGCTGTGCAGGCATACCCTCATGCTACAGACATATTTCTCGCACAAACTGTGGCTATCCTGGCATGGTCACTGAGTTGATCCACTTGAAGTGTACAAGTTTTCCTGAATTCTTCGTATTTCTACAAAATTAAAATGTAAATTACACCCACTGCCCAGATAGCTCTTGCCTTCTAATACCATTCTCCAATAAGAAAGAACTGGAGAAATGGTTGATTCTAGGGCTGGGTCAGGAGCATCTGGTGGTGATAGAAAAGTAAGGAAATACTCAAAAAACAAAATGATGGGAGTATGTCAAAAGGGTGCAGGAGTCAGCTGAAAGCATGCCCGCTGGCCAAAACTGGAACAATTTGAGCAAAAATAAGAACAATGATGTATTACTATTGTCTTATAACCCAACATATAAAATACATATTCATGAGTCAATACTGAAATAAATACATGATGGAATAAATAATAAATAAATACCCAAATATATAAATAAGAGAAGTTACCTCTCCATATAGAAGAACCTCAAATAATTGATGTAGATGCCCCCCCCAAGAAGGAGTATAACCCCCAACCCCTTACATGTAGGCTGCACTTACTGACTTACTTCCAAAGAGTTCAGTATGGAAAGGGAGTGGAGGAGAAACTTTATAGTGAAAAAACCTGGTAAATATTCTCTCAACAAGATGATCAGGGTTAATTAACATCAATAGTGATAAGTCATGTTGATAGTATGCACTATGATATGATATGATATGATATGATATGATATGATACAATATGATATATGATATTTGATATGATGAGAATAGCCCTTTGCCTCTGTGGTCCTCCTCCCCCAAAAAACCCATAACCCCAGTCTAATCATGAGAAAGACATCAGACAAACCCAAATTGAGGGACATGCTAAAAAATACCTGACCAGTACTCCTCAAAACTGTCAAGGTCATCAAGAACAAGGAAAGTCTGAGAAACCGGTACAGCCCACAGAAGCCTAAGGAGACATAACCGCTAAATATAATATGACATCTGGGATGAGATCCTGGAACAGAAAAAGGGCATTAGGGAAAAACTAATAACATTTCAATGAAGCATGGCCAGGTCTTCGGAAGAGTTTTGTTCACGGCTTAGCTGCTAACAGCATTGCACGCGACAGCACATGTACCGTAGCCCCATCAGTGAAGGCTCTTCTGGAACCAGCATTCCATGGAAGAAAAGCATAGGCAAAGGAGAAAAAAATGCTTTTGAAATAGTTAAGAGACAATCATTCTTGAACTGTGAATCAATTTCATCCAATTGTTTTCCTCTGAGCATTCAATTCAGCTACCCAAAGAACCTGAAAACTTCAATAGCGGGTGATGAAGAGTGGGAAACAATTTTTAATTAAGGGGCATTTTGGGGTGGGTCTTCCAGTAAAGGACCTCAGGGAAGACTGAGGCACCATGGAAGTGGAGAGGAGCTGCAGGGCACAGGGGGAGGGCAGAGAACTCAGGGAGGGAGAATGTCAAGGTGAACTTCACCTCAAGTGGAGCGAGCCCTGTATTCAGGAAGTGGAAATATCATGTGATGAGGGGTAGGGGCACTCTGGAGACTGAGAGACCACTGGGTTTAAATCCTATCTCAAGTGCTATTAGCTTTGAACAACTTCCTAACCTTCCTGAGTCTTGGCTTTGTCACATGTAGGATGGACATTATTATCATTTCTCATTTTATTGGCTAAAAGCTAAAATGAAATCTAAAATGTAAAGCAACTAAAATATATCAGATGATCCATAGATGTTAATCCCTTTACCTCTCCCTTCAATTTTCTCATATCAAATAGTCTCCCCACAGACTATAGTTGCTTCTGTTGGTCCAACACTCAAGCTCCGCAATATTATGGTCTATATAAGCCTTTACAGGTAAGCCCAGAAACCACCATCATTATTTCTTATTTATTTCTTTATTATTAATTATTATTTCTATAGGAAAGCCCAGAAGTCACCATTATTATTTCTATAGGAAAACGTGTTTTGAATTACAAATAACTTTTTAGAAGACAATGTATTACTGGGAGACGATCTTCACGGTCTCTTGTTTCTGCACGTCTGTTGTAAGGAGCAGAAGCACTAAGTGCCTTTTTGTTGCAAACTACCATTATGAGTATGTTTGTATAGCGAATACAAATAAATACAGTGAATACAAGCTTCTGGGTAGAGCAGGTTTGCTCCCAGTCCAATATATCATGTCTTCCTCCTGAGCATGGCATGTTTGCTCACATCCCATTATGAGTACAGTTCCCTAAGTGAGGGGTTCCTCAGCCATGTACACAGCACCCACCTGGGCCCCTCTGTAACCCCTCTTGGGACTTGGGGGGCACAGGGAAGCAACACAAACATGAAGCTCATGCTGCCTGCTGTTCTGTCAGTAATAAAGCCCTTTGTCTCTGACCCAGGAGTCTCGTGTCTTTAGCCAGCATCGAGAACACTGTGACAGGCTCGCTGGTTAGCTTACAAGGAGGGCAAACCTCAGACTCCTCACAGTTCTTCACCTATTTGTTGAGAGAGGTCTATAATTTTCTATCTTTTAATTTGCCATCTAAAAATGTAATGTGCTGGCCTCCCCTTTCCTCCTTTCTTCTTCCTGAGGGAGGGGGAAACTGGCATGTGTGGGGCTGAGCCTTCAGCTGTTGCAACAGGGGTTTGGTTCCAGAAGGAGGAGTTGAGCAAATAAGTATCTGGTGAAGATACAGAAGCCAGGTTTCTCACAGGAGTTACGAGTATGGAAAGGGGCATAGAAAGAATAAACAACGTGGTACTGGATTGAAAGAGGAGGTGTTAGTGGGAAATCAGGAGCATGGCTAGCTGATAAAGATAGATGTTAGATAGATAGATAGATAGATAGATAGATAGATAGATAGATAGAGAAATACAGATGTGTGTATGCACACATGTATGCAGAGTATCCCAAAGTCTTAACACGTACACATATGTTGTGGACAGAATAAGGGTCCTCCTAAACAGGTCCACATCCTAATCCCTGGAATTAGGCAAAAGAGACTTGAAGGTGCAATTAAAGTTGAGGACCCTACAATGGGGAGATCTTCCTGGATTATCCAGGTGGGCCCAAACTAATCAGATGAGTCCTGTTAAAAGTTTATGATAATCTGTCACAGCAGCAAATATTCCTAAGCTCTGTACACTCAGAGGGCATAGGAGCAAGAACAAGGATCAGACCTGGCGATCAAGTATTTGTTTCTCAGTATCATTCTCTGATGTAAGAAGTGAAGTGCCTTTGATGAAATGACCTATTCCATTTCTCAGGCAGGGAACATATAGAATGAGCCTAGAACACATTATTATACCAGAAAGTAAGGAAATGCTCATGGAATTACAGGGACATATCAAAAGGACACAGTAGTTAACTTGAAGGAGCTCCCAGTGGCCAAGTCTGCAGCAATTTAAGCATCAAAATAAATACTGGTAATGATGGGTTGAAACCTTTTGAGCAAAATCAGAATCCATGAGTCCATGCAGATACAAAGAGAGACAGAGAAGAATTAATGAGTAAACATGGAAGAAGAGAAGCTCTATCCTACAATAGAATACCAACTAATAAATCTAAAAAGAATGACGGAATTTCTTAAATTACCATTTTGCAATCATCATCCCAATCATTGATTTAGGCAAAAGTCATCAATAGATGCTAAATCCAGTAAATAAAAGTTTGACAAGGAACAGGATATTTACATATCCTCAAAATATCTCTCTACAAAATACTGATTAATTACTAATTAATGAATTTTACAGTAGAGAAACCTGGCAGACCCCATCTTAAGCAAATGATGATAGTTAATGTCACCAGCACTGGGACAAATGAACAGAGTGTGTCTCCTTCTGGGATGCACTGAGAAAGCATAGTACCTCTCTTATGGAATTCCTGCCAAAAATACAGAAATCATAAGGAAACCTCAGATAATACCCTTGCATTGGGGGCTCGGGGGCCTTTGGGAGGTGACTAGGTCATGAGGGTGGAGCTGTCATGAATGTGATTGAAGATCTTATAAAAGAGGCCCCAGAGAGCTCCTTCGCCCCTTTGCCCCGAGGACACAGTGAGAAGATGTTGTCTGTGAACAAGGAAGTGAGCCCTCACTGGACTTCGAATCTGCCAGCGCCCTGATCTTGGACTTGCAGCCTCCACAACCAGGAGAAATACATTTTTGTTGTGTATAAGCCACACAGTTGATGGCACTTTGCTGTAGCAGCCTGAATGGACTCAGACAGCCATCCAGCAGAATTCTGTCTGGTGCACCCCACTTCTTGCCTTCGTGGTTCCTATCACCAGGGTGATTCTATTCACTTGGGTGGTCCTTGGTCTTGTGTCTGTCCCCTCTGAGATATTGCACTCTCTGAGGGAAGGAACCTTTTCCATTTTGTTCATCAATGTATACCGGGTGCTGGCCCAAGTGCTGGCAGGCAGCAGGTCCGTGGCATGCAGTTTTTGAATAAGCAGATGGATAGAAGACCTTTAGCAAACCTTACTGAATATCAGTGTCCTACTCTGTAAAATGGGACACTAATTCCTGCCCGGGATATCTGTGCTATGTGGCTATCCTATGGAACACGACCAGTCCGTGAAAATACGAGTCCTGACACACAAGGGAAACATGGACTCCTCATCTTCCTCCATTAGGAAGTGAAAGTGAACTTGCTTGTTATGGTCTCAGCCTGGAGGACAGGCTCCCATGGGACCACCCTGCAAGGCAGGCCACAAACAGCGCTGACCGTGGTATGTCTGACCAGGAACCAAACAGCCTGTTATTCCAGAGGCTCCGGAGTCTGGGACCTTTGCCTGGGACTTGGGACACACACAGAGCATAAGAAGATAGCTGCAGTTTGGCCACCGCAGGGGTGTCAGGGCTGGATGGCCAGCCAAGGCGGGCACCCCAGGCTCCCAGCTCAGGTAACCACCAGGCTGGCACATTTCAAGACATAATACGTCATACCCATAGGGAAGGCTGAGTAGAACAAGTCACATAAAAGCATTGACCCAAGGAGTCAGCAGACCCGCGTTCAAATCTTTCCTCTTATTGATTACGGGGCAAAGTACTTAACCTCAATAGCCCTCCACATCTACAAAATGGGGGTGATATTACCATGTACCTCGTATGGTTGTTTTAAGGATGGAACGAAACAAAGCATGTAAAATGCTTCAGCAGGGAACCAGCACACGCACTTGGTGAAAACCGTATCCGTAATTATTAAGAGTAGCTAGGTGTTCCCCATTCAGAACAGGATCGTCTCAGGCGTAGCCCTAAGAGGAGCCACGTTCAAAAGTCAGCTCAAACCAAGAGAGGCAGAATGAGAACGACCCTTCATATGTCACAATACTCTGAATATGATTTTGATTTTCTGCATGCTTTGCTTTACCTTCTGTCCTTTTTCTTCACTTTATCAAAAATAAATCATAAAGTAAACAACAACAAAAAGCAGTCTGTGTACCGCCATGAACACGCTTACCTCAAACGCAGCACAGGATTTGATCGGGTAGAGGTAAATGTTGGTGATGACATGTGGCCCAAGGCCCCCATCCAGCACTCCTGCTGCTTTCTCTGAAGGGACCTGCTGGGTCCCGGCGGCCATCAGCGGAAGTGGGCACGAACCCACTGTATCCACAGCACTAGGCAAGTCGTTGCAAACCCCAGAAGCTGTGGGAGCGTCTTCCTGAGGGGAGGAACTGCATCTGTCCACGGTGGCAGGCCCGGCGTCCTGAGCCTCACTCTCTGCCGGGGCTCCAGCCTCCCCAGGGGTGGTCTGAGGGAGAGGCTGGCCATCAGACTGGTGCAGCTGCATTGCTATGATGAACGTGAGAAAGGCCTGGGCATCCTCAAGTGTAGACATATATCCAAAGGAAATCCTCACAGACCCTGTAGGCTGCCCATCTATGAGGTCCACATTGTCTCCACAGACATGACCAGCCTAGAATAAAAGCGAAATAAGTCAGCCAGAGTGACTCATTCCTCATGGATAAATTAGAAATCATTTTGAAGAAACTTTATCCAGGACAAGGGACTGCCACAGTCACGTGCGCTGTGTGCCCGAGCCATGCTCTCCTAAGCGCAAGGACTCCCTTGTGAACCTCGCTGTACTCAATACCAGTCTCAATGGATCATCAAAAAGTTTAGAAGAAATACTGCATGGAAGGCATTTACCCAGAGCCGCACACCATGCCAACTCACAGACATATCAAGACAGACCAACATTTCAGCAGCGTGATGGGTCAGCTTCTTGGTCTCCCCTGGGCTGAGGCTGGAGAAACACAGGCTGGTCGCTGCTTTGAGCCTCTCTCAGAACCAAAGGGAGGGCTGCATCCCTGAGAGCTGCCCTTTGACAAGAAGGCAAGACAGAGATGCTCCCTCTGTGAATGACCAGCCGAGGCCACTACGAAAGCCAAAGGCAGGCTGGGTGCTCCTGCTGGGGGGTGGAGAAATAAAGGCGAGAGGTCCCCAAGCCTCTCCAAGTGGGGCTGCCCGGTATCAGTCACTGCTAATGCCATCTTCCTGCCCAGTGCTGAACCCAGGTCAGTCCCCCAGCGAGTTGGGGTCACAATACTCCGCAGGATCAAATATTCTATCTAAAACTGCATTTGTTTCTCTGCCAGGCCTTCCTCTCTCTTTTTAAGTAAAATCCAGTTCATGGTTGGTTGGGATCTCTGACCCCAGACATGAGACCAGCCTCCAAGGTGGTCGGAGAGGCCACCATTGGAGACAACCAGCATTACCAACCTCAAGATGCTTCTTGACCATCTCGTCGCTTAGCCCCAGGTGCCGCTGGCAGGCCCCAGTGTTGCAGAAGCAGCCAGTTCGCAGGTGGATGTTATAAAGACTGGCCATTTTATCCACCTGCGGGTTCAATATGACATGAAACCAATGTTAAGGATGTCCAGTTCGCTCCGACTTCCTGGGAGAGAGCTTCAGACCAAAATGTGGACCTCCCTTTCCTATCAATAAAATGAAAATCTGAGCTGGGAATTTTGCTCCCAAGTGCCATGATCTATCATGGGTTTACTAAACACATTTTATAAAATGTCACTGATAAATAAAGGACTATAATGTATGCCTGAGAAAACCGAAAATATCAAATTCAGGCCGAACTCCAAGTTAGGAGCTCATATTTCAACAAACAATACTATTAAAAATGGACAGAAGATTTGAATAGACATTTTTCCGAAGAAGACATACAAATGGCCAAGAGGTACATGAAAAGATGTTCACCATCACTCATCATCAGGGAAATACAAATCAAAGCAACAATGAGATATCACCCACACCTATTATAATGGCTATTATTAAGAAAACAAGAAATAACAAGTGTTGGAAACCATGTAGAAAAAGGGAACCCTTGTGCACTGTTGGTGGGAATGTACATTGCTGCAGCCACTACGGAAAACAGTATGAAGGGTCCCCAAAAAACTAAAAATAGAACTACCATATGATCAGCGATCCACTTCTGAGTATCCGAAGAAAATGAAAATACCCTCTTGAAATGATACATGCACCCCCATGTTCATCACAGCATTATTTACAATAGCCAAGACATGGAAACAACTTAAGTATCCATCGAAGGATGAATGGATAAAGAAAATTGGTACACACACACACACACACACACACACACACAGAGGAATATTTTTCAGTCATAAAACAAGGAATTCCTATCATTTGTGACAAGGAACTTGGGGACACGATGCTAAGTGCAATAAGTCAGACATAGAAAAATACTATATGATATCATTCATATGTGGAACCAAAAAAAAAAAAATCAAACTCACAGATCCAGAGAACAGATTGGTGGCTGTCAGTGGCAGGGGGCAAATGGGTAAAGGCAGTCAAAAGGTACAAACTTCTAGTTTTAAGATAAAGAAGTTTTAGGGATGTAATGTACAGCATGGTGACTCTAACAATCCTGTGTTATATGTATTTGAAAGTTGCTAGGAGAGTAAATCTTCAAAGTTGTCATCACAAGAAAAAAATTAACTATGTGTGGTGATGGATATTAACTAGACTTACTGTAGTAATCATTTTGCATTATATACATATATCAAATAATTATGCATACACCTAAAACGAATACAATATTATATGTCGATATATCTCAATTTTTAAAAAATAATAAACTAGTTATTTTTTTCTTCAAAGAACCCACATGCTCCAAGGGAGAGTCACAAGAATAAAATCTGAGGGGCCAGGATGCAGGACAGCTCCTTGGCATCTTCTCCCCCAGGGTTGATCACAGAGCAGTCCCCAGCTGAGTTACCACTCAGAGCCGCCCTGTCTGGGCTCACAGCCTGGGCCACAAACAGTACTGTGTTGACACTGTGTCTTATCAATTTGCTTTCCGTAAAATCCCTTAGTTTGAGTTGAATCACAGAATTGCCATTCAATCCAGAAGTTCCAAGGCTCTTTCCTGTCTCCTGAAGGCTCTGGGAAGCAATCTGCGTTCACTCAAGGCTCAAAGGGGGAGCTAACAAGGGGGATATTTGCCCGGTTGCTACGGCTGTGGGCCAAAGGCTCCATTTTCCCAAGTGTCTGGGAGCCCGTTGAGGGTCCTCAGCCCGGGTGACTCCGCTAAACTCAGGGGAGTCACCTAACTGAGTTCAGGAAAATAGTTTGCCCAGCTGGGCAAACCTTTGAAGGTTTGCTCCCTGGGAATCCACACTGTGGGGTGGCCAAAGGCAGCCAGAAGCAGTATGGCCCTCTCTGCAGACACAGGTCACCACACGGCCAGGCTGCGCACGGTAATGGCGCCTCCCACACTGGTGAGACCATGGCTGTCTTCACGTTAGCTGTCTCCCCTGGACTGTCAGAGTGAGAAGAAGCCATTCTCTGGGTGGTCAGGAAAACAACTCTGCTCCTTTACCCTGGGCAACAGCTCAATGACGTGGAGACCTGCTAATGAAATTGAGGCATTCCCTGGCTCTCAGAGCTGAGACCTGGCAGCACCACTGGGTCTGGCCAACTCCATCTCCAGAGTCAGGTGGCCTCCATTCAAAGGGCAGCTGCTAGGGAAGCTCCCTCATTACCCCACTCCAACCCCTGCCAACTGGAATTAGAAGTCTCCTGTACCCAGCCCCCCCACACACACCCCACATTCACCATCCCAGTTACCACTGCTGTGAAACAAGCCACCAAACGTGGTGGAACAAAATAATAACCATTTTTTTGTGCTCACAGCTACTGTAGGTCAGGAATTTGGAAAGAGCACAGAAGAGATGCTTGACTCTTTTCCATGATTTCCCAATTCTCAGCTGGGAAGACTCCAAGGCTGGGAGTGACGTGGTGTCTGGGAATAAGAATCATTGGAGACTCACTTATGTGTGTGTGTGTCTGGCCTCCCAGCCAGGAGGGCTCAAAACAGGACAGCCACCAGAGGGACTGTGCTTGGCCTCTCCACGTGGCTTGGCTTCCTCACAGCATGGCAAGCCTCAGGATAGACCTTCTTACATGGTAACTTGGGGCCCAAAAGTGGATGTCCCAAGGAATACTGCTGATGTGGCATTGCCTTTTCTGCCACGCAGCGTCCCCTTCTGTGGCATTCTCCTGGTTATCAGCGAGTCACAAATCCACCAAGATTCAAAAAGAGAGAAGGCCCCCACCTAGAAGAGGATGTGGGTACAGCAGGCTGTTTGGGCGTTCCTCCTAATTCCCATCATGAGGTGGTACCCTCTCACCTTGAGCCCCGTGGGATCCCAGCCCGCACCCGGCCAGGTGAAGGATTTGGTTTTGGCGGCAGGAGGAGCACAGCATCCGGGGACAGCGAGAAAGCAGCCTGACCACAGTGCAGCACGGGAGCCTTCCCTCCCAGGTGCCTTCACCTCGGTGTTTACTGAGCACTCGCTTCCTACTGGCCCCGCGCTCAGGTGTTCTAGAGCGTGTCTCATTTAATCCTCACAGCAACACTATCAGCAGGGTACCTTGCTATCCCCGTTTCATGGACACTTGGAGAGTTTCCACTAACTTGCCCAAGCTCACAAAGCCAACAAAAGGCAGTCAGAATCTGAGCCCACAACGTAACCACTGAGTAGAGTGACGTCCACAGAGGGGAGAATGGAATTAGGGGGACTGGATATCACAAACAGGAACCCCAAAGCTTCTTAAGGAAAGCTAACTTCTTTGAAAAGATTCATAGATTCTTTTGAAATCTCCTGAAAAGAGAGCCCAACCGGCCATGAAACCATCTGATCTTTCTGAAGGCCACCAGTGTCCCTATGGAATTCCCACACCAGGAAGGAGCCGGGCTGGGCCCTCCTGAGCCAGCAGCACAGCTGGCCATGCCTCAGTCATGGAAGCCACTCATCAATCATGTGACGAGCTCCCTCTACAAACACACAGAGGGAGAAACTTGTCCTGGGTCCGGCCTCGGGGAGTAAGAGTCCTAGTGAAGTCAGCGGGACACCTAGACAGGTGTCTCCCCCCGCCCCCACCCTGGGGATCTTCTCTTTGAGGCTTCTCTGGCCAAATGAGGCATTCCTTCCCTGCTCTGCCTGCCACAGCATACTTCATGGTCACCTGTCTGTCCTCCTCCACACCTCGCAGGATATACAAACTTATTTAGGTCCAAGAATGAGACTTACTTTACCAGTCACCCAGAATAATGTATTTAAGAAGGCAAAACGTTTCCTCCTGGTGCATTTTCCACCATCCTCCTAAAGCCTTTAAAATCGCAGGCTTCTTTGTGGCGTCAGGCTGTCAGCGTCTTACTGGGTCGGGGGGGGGGTCTGCACAGTAAGCCTACCCAAGAGACAACCTCAGATTGTAGAGTGTCCACTCCCAGATACCAGTAAGAATCGACATATCCCCAGAAGCGTATTTCTCAACTTTGTTCCTTTGATAGTTTATGGCTGTTGAGGAAGGGGGGGGATATGTTTCCTTGAGAAATGGATTTTGTTTGAGAAATTCTGCATTTAACAAAGGTGAATAGGGATTGTAGCTTTCAAGGGAAGATGAGCACCTTCACCCAAACTTATCTGACCATTGAACCTGTTCCTCACAGATTTGCTCTAGGAACCCAAGCTCTGGGAAAGGCCTCGGCCCCCCATCCCTACCAGTCTGTGACACCCCATCGGGGAACCATCTACCAAGATGTCTGAGTGCTTGATATGACTCTGGACATTTTAGTGGACTAAACAGTGACCGGCTTACTCAGCTATGGCAAGGACCCAAGCAGTTCCCAATCTCCACTATTTGTCCTGTTTTCATGGGAAAATAGCTACAAAGAGTACACTTGCACAAACTACTTTACCAAACTACTACATCCTTTAAACTCATAATATGCATGAGCTATGGCAGAAATAAGGGTTTTTGTGATACTAAGGACATTGTTTCTACTTGTCAGAAAGGAGTTCTGGGGTGCCTGGTTGGCACAGCGGTTAAGTGTCTGCCTTCAGCTCAGGGCGTGATCCCGGCGTTATGGGATCGAGCCCCACATCAGGCTCCTCCGCTAGGAGTCTGCTTCTTCCTCTCCCACTCCCCCTGCTTGTGTTCCCTCTCTCACTGGCTGTCTCTATCTCTGTCGAATAAATAAATAAAATCTTTAAAAAAAAAAAAAAGAAAGAAAGGAGTTCTGAATTCTAAGCCACATGCAAATACATGGTGGTAACTGGCCCACGTTTTGTGTGATGCCATGATCCGGTCTGATGTATCACTGGGGACACCCTGCTGAATAGACACAACATGACCTGAGAAGTACTATTCTGTCTACACTGCTTTTCTGTCTACACTCTTTAGGGTGCCTTCCCTTGCTGGCAAGCTGTCAGCTGTCCCCTTGCACTGTGATCAAAGACTCTGCCCCTCTCTCCTCGCACTTGAAATTGACCATTTCTGGCTGGAAAAGGAGGGCTGGTAGACAAAACAGCCACACCTGTCAGAACGGCATGGAAAGGAGAGTTCGGCACCTCTAAGGAAGGGCCGGGGCCCCTCCACCCAGGCCCGGGCTGCCCTTCACACAGCTGCCGCAAGCACCCGGGGGCCCGCACTGCACATTTCAGGGCTCAGAAGGCGGCAGAGTGCCAGAGGACAGCATTCCTGCTGTGAACGAGGGTGCGAGGTGCTGAGGAGACCCACCTGGGAATAACCAATGATGTTCCCACTGGGGTCGAGCACATTAAAATTGATGACCGGACCCTGCACCTCCGGGCTGCTGAACTCAGAGTCGCTGTAAATCCGCACGACGGGGGCTCCACTGGGGTACCGGAGAGCAGACAGGGCAGTGTAGGTGTACTGAGCCAAGGTGAAGGTGTGCAGCGTTATATTCTCCATTCCACCTCAAAAACCATCGTGAAACGTCAGAGAAAAACAGGAACTTCACGTGTAATTCACTCATTCTATTTATTTATTTATTTATTT
>NW_024424230.1:35532032-35534179 GCF_017311325.1 Ursus maritimus
TTTATTTATTTATTTATTTGAGAGAGACAGAGCGAGCACAAGCAGGGGGAGCAGCAGAGGGAGAGGGAGGGGCAGACTCCCTGCTGAGCAGGGAGCCGGATGTGGGACTCGATCCCACGACCCTGAGATCATGACCTGAGCCGAAGGCAGACACTTAACCGACTGAGCGACCCAAGCACCCCAAAACAAGAGCGTTCTAATCAACAAAGCTGAAGCTCAGATTAATGATTGTAAATACTGGTAGAGAGTGTGTGGTACTGTCCGTATGGTTACTGTGTAGATGTGGGGCCCTGAGCAACATCTGACTGTTGCTGTTCTGTGGAATCTTCCACAGGAATTCTTGTCATCCTTCTTTTTTCTTTTTTTAAGTTAGACCCTTGGGTTACAAGTGGCAAAAATGCACAATTTTATCTTTATTCATATTTAAAATTTTTTTTTTAATTTTATTTTTAAGTAATCTCCACACTCAACGTGGGGCTCAAACTCATAACCCCGAGATCCAGAGTCGCATGCTCCACCAACTGAGCCGGCTGGGTCACAGTTTTATCTTTAAAAGTATCCTTTTGTTGCTGTTGTTTCTTTTAATGTTTAAATCATTTTAACACTATCCAAATCAATTAAGGATACGTGTGATGACATGGATGAACCTTGAAAACATTATGTGAAATAAGCCAGAAACAAAAGGACAAATATTGTGTTATTCCTCTGATATAAGTGCCTAGAATAGGCAAATTCATAGAGACAGAAAGGAAAATCGAGATTACTTGGGGCTGGGGGAAGGGAAAAAGTTTGCAATGATGCTGAGGCCCTAGAGACGCTCAGCGCTGGATGGCTGCATAACAGTGTAAATGTACTCAGTGCCACCAAAGTGCACACTTAAATTGGCTAAAATGGTGCATTTTATGTTACAGATATTTCACCACATTTTTTTTCCAAAAGAGCAAATAAGTAGAAATATTCAGGGTTTGCTTTACTGTGGCACTGATATGGTCAGTCTGCTTTCAGTTCAGAGGTGCCCCTGCCCCACTTGCGGTGTGGGTATCTACTCATCTCTTTCCTTGGAAAAGTGCTCATTGCTCATGCTTGTCTTTATTATCTCCTCTTTGTCCTGGATGATGTCCAGTCACCTCCCTGCATTACCATCAGAGCTACCCTCCCCTGCCTTCCCCTCCCGTGAATCCTGTCTGCCCCCAGTCCTGGGCTCAGGTTGGGAACCTAAAGGGTCTCGTTATAGTGACGAGAGAGAGAAAGGAAGGCCTACCTAATCATTAAGCCACATCCCTGGTTCACCACAACTCCAGCTCCATATGGATGGTACGAGCAGTGCCAGCCAGTTCTAGAAGCTCAGCCTCTGGAGCAGTGCCCAGGAGCGCAACCGGATGGCGGATGCCCGGCTCATGAGTCAGAGGTTCTTGCAGTCATGTATACCTTTGTGGCAAGCTCCACATGATGGGAAGTGGCATCTGTGTGCGTGTCAGCCCCCACTTGCCCACACACCCCAAACACTTGCCAGGAAAGAAAACGTGCATCATTGCAAAGTCCACAGCAGAGACAGAGGCCGGGGCTCAGGGTTAGGCATTTTTTTTAAGATGTATTTATTTATTTGACAGAGAAAGAGAGAGCGCACACAAGCAGGAGGAGGAGCAGCAGAGGGAGAGGGAGAAGCAGGCTCCCCGCTGAGCAAGAAAGCCTGGCACGGGGCTTGATTCCAGGACCCTGGGATGATGACCTGAGCTGAAGGCAGACGCTTCACCAACCCAGGTGCCGCAGGCACTGTGAAGGCCTAGGTTGAAATCCCTGCCCTCTCAATACTACCTCCCTGACCCTGGGGAAGGCATTTGACCTCTCTGAGTATTAGCTCCTCAAGGGCAAAGTGGGCTCGTCAGAGAGCGCCCCCGTGTGACCGGAGGGAGGACCTAGCAAGGGACCGGCTGAGTAAGGTCTCAGGTCTGTAACCATTCCCAGTCCAGGGCCTGAGGACGGCTCCTTTGTGGCTGTGAAGCTACTCATCTCCTGATTTACAGTATCTCTTACTTGTTAAAATGTTCTTTTAACTGGCCAAAAAAAGGGGGGGGGCACTTCAGTCTCTTGCTCCTACCTCAGAAGTCATTCTGAAGTTCTTGAGAATAAGATTCAACTGCATTCCG
>NW_024424230.1:35534185-35552311 GCF_017311325.1 Ursus maritimus
GCCAAATGCCAGCCAGTAGCACTGACCCTCTCTCCTTATCCAAACTGCACCCATTCCAGGAGCAAATCTGACCCGGATGAAAGCGTCCACTGACCTGTGAGGCGCTCCAGGGCATCAAATCCATGTTTTAGTGCTATCACATCAAGGAACGAGATGGTGCCGTCTTCAAACCTGTAACAGTGTTGAGGGAAACAAGGTCACGCTGTGGCCAACATCTCCCTGTGCATTTTGTGCTGTGTAACAAAGTTCTGATTTTTGGCTTAGCCACAGTCCCTGAATACTTTGTCTACCACCTTATAAAGCACTACTCGCTCTCCCCGTCAGGACACAGGGCTTTGCACACCCAGATCCATGGACCACCTCTGGCCCTGACTCGCTCGGCAGCTTTCTTGGGAGAGGATGGCCATGGTAATAAAGGGAACTAAAAGACAGTCACCACCTTGAGAAACGCTATCCTGCCCCATGAAGACTGACAAAACCTCAAGTGCTTCGGGCTCTTGAAATGCTGCCCTTGACCCCAAGAGAACACCACTGACAGGGCATCGGTTCAGTGTGATCAACGTGCTATGCGTCAGGATCCCGAACTCTATGGAACCACATATCATCTTGGAAACACTATCATTCCAAACTCTGTGGAACCCAAGTATCATTTTGGAAACAGCTGAGTTCACAGTTTCAGAGGGAAATGGCGTCCCAGGGAGAGGTTGCAGTAAAGACCCTAGGCTGGCCGAGGCAGGCACACTTCCCGAGTAGCAAGAACGTCAGTGCCGCTGGGAACGCGTGTGCGTGAGCTGGGAATGAGCTGGGAATGAGCTGGCAAGGTGGAGAGTGGTGGGAGACAAAGTCAGAGGACATCTACCTTGGGGAGATACCACGTATCTGAAGGGCTCTGAGCAGAGAGTGGGGAGAGGACGGGACCCAGGCTTTGACAAGCAGAGTCAGTCGTCACACTGCTTTAGGAGGGGGGGAAGCTCGGAGACAGGAGGTTTCAGGGAGCATGGGATGACGATGGTGACAAACAGCAGCCTCTGGGAACCGGGCTGTGAGTTGTCAAAGCAAGTTGAAGCTTTCAAAGGAAATACTGTGCTTTGTATTTTCATATTCTAGGGATAAGATTTGCTCAGAATATTGTTACTGAAACATGAATTTCTTTATAAAACCAATGTATTAACAATTAATTATGAATCAAGTATATGAACCAACAATTAATAATGAATCAATTGTGAATTGATAATGAATTAGTTGATAATGAATCAATTACTAATTGATTAATCACTAGTTAATTAATAAATAATTTTTAATAAAGTAAACATTAGCCTATAATGACTTAAGTTATTGATCAATAATAAGTAATTATTTATTCATCAGTAATTAATAGACTATTGGGGGAAAGGAAGGTTTTTGTTTCCATCAAAGGTTTTATCTCCTTGGGTTATAAAACGATTAAGAACATGGTTTGGGTACATGTACAAAAACCATTTGGGTTGAGTATTAAGGCTCTTGAGTTCTAGTCTTAAGTTCACAAGAAAAAAATGAGGCTTCTAGTGGTAAGTAAATACCTTCAGCTTTCTGGGAATCTTGGTGCAGCACCTGCCATGAGGCAACCTGCCCAATCGAAGGAAGCCCAGCCCAGCCCACCCGCATGCTGCCCGTTTCGAGCTGCCCCACTTCTCCTGGCCTTCAGATGCTCCTATGGGCTCAATAAAGTTTGAGTTGTTATTCTGATCTGCCTTTAATTTGTATGATGTGTGCCTGTCATTCTTTTCTCACTTGGTTATTTTACTTGCTATTTTATCACACTTGGATACAAAATGTTTTACATTAGCATTGCTGTTTCAGAATCCCCCAGCTATGGAGAAGTCCTAAATACAAGAGATACCAGGGGCACCTGGGTGGCTCATTCAGTTAAGCATCTGCCTTCGACTCGGATCATGATCTCTGGGTCCTGGGATCAAGCCCTGTGTCAGGCTCCCTGCTCAGCAACGAGTCTGCTTCTCCCTCTCCCTATGCTGCTCCCCCTGCTTGTGCATTCTCTCTCTCTCCCTCTCTCTGTCTCTCTGACAAATAAATAAAATCTTTAAAAAAAAAAAAAAGATTGTTTCTTTTTTGAAGAAGAAGAAGGAAGGAAGAAAAAAAAAACACGAGGTGCAGAGATCAAGTCACATGCCCGTGTCTCCACAGCTGGTGTGGGGTAAAGCCAGGATTCAACCGCAGCAGTTCAGCTCTGGGGCCCACACACGTGACAGCGACTCTACCGCCAGGGACACGCCCCCACCCGCAGAACCCTGAGTCTGCACCTGGATCTGTGCGGGATCTGACCCACCTTCCCATCCAGGCCCCAGGCCTTCTGAGGCACCAGCAGGGTGACTAGCTCCCCAATCCCATGGTACTCCCCCCTGCTGGCCCCAGCAAGACCCTGGGTCGACTGCCATTTTTACCCTCTCACGCCATTGACCTTATGGGTCCCAGCCATCCCCACGGGAGAGCTCCTGGCTCCCCACACCCCCTGCCCTGCTGCCTGAGGAAGACACAGAAACCCACAAAGCTGGGCCGTTTGCAGGCAAGCAGCCACCTGCCCTCAAACCCGCTTTGTCACTCACAAGGCTCGCAGAAGCTGCCCCACATGGCCGATGGCCTCTGAATTAACCTAATCTTCTTGCCAACCAGCTGCCAGGCTGAGCGGATTCCAGCCGCTGAATAGCCAGTTGGACGGTCCGTACACCAACCTGTCCCGAACATGCCATCTTTCTCAACGGCTGCTTGCATCAACTCTGGGACAAGGCCTGGTGGCCCCCCTCCGTCCTCTCCTGAGAGCCCTTCCCCTCTCCTGCCTGCGGCCCTCGTCCTCTCACAGCTGTGGAGAAGCCCACAAACGGGGGCCCTGTTCACCAAGCCGCCTGGGGCAGCTCCAGCCCACCTCGGCCTCCCAGATCGGAGCCCTGCCGCCAGCCTCCGCCCCTGCCTCCACTCCAAGCCGCCCACCACCCCACCCAGTGGCCCAGTCTGGCCCCTTGCACAATCGTCTAGGTGCCCCAGGCCAGCCCCTTGCTGAACTGCAGCCAGCCATTCCCAAGGGGAGCTTACCTTTCAGCCACCGAGCGCCTCGGGATATAGAAGTCGTCGCCGGCAAGGTAGGCAGCGGCCGTGCCCCCTCCAAAGTAGGTTTTCCTCAGCAGAGGAGCCACGCGGTTATTCACCAGCAGGGCGCCCAGGCCGGTGGGGAAGCCAAAGATCTTATAGAAGGAGATGGGGACAAAGTCGGCCTGGTGGACCGACAGGTCCAAAGCGGACGTGCTCACGTAGGAGGCCGCGTCGAGCAGCACGAACCACCTCCCAGGCACGGCCACGGGGCCCCTGCGCCCGGCCTGGACCTCTGCTATCCAGGACAGGGGGTATCTGGTTCCGGAGAAGTTACTCTGAGCCGGGTAACAAAAGAGATGCGGAGGCTGGCCGTCGGGGGCACGCGCGCCCGAGCCCCTTGTCTCCGCCCGCCGCATGTCCTCCGGCCGGACCGGGACGCAGGTGACGTTCAGGGCCATGGCGACCTTCCTCATGCCCACCACGGAGGTGTGGCTGTCCGTGAGGTAACAGAACCGGCTCCCGCCGCTCTCCGGGCCCGGGGACACCCACGGGAAGGCCTCCGCCACCAGTTTCAGAGCAGCCGTGCTCCCTGCCGTGAAAATCACGCTGTAGTCCTCCGGGGAGGTGTGGAAGTGCGCCAGAATCCTGGAAGAAGCACAGCGTCAGCCAACTGCGCGCTCTCGCTGGTGTCGCGTGTTCAGAGGCAGCCGTATTTCTACGACACGGGGCCGCTCTCTGCCTTCGTATTTAAGGAAAAGCCCGGATCAGCTTCGCCACAATGGCGAAGTGGGGGCAGGGGCAGAGCAGGCTGCCCGAGGAGACGACAAACAGGCTCGGACTGGCAAACGCAGCTCCACCTCGCACGTCCCCCACCCCCACCCCAGAGAAGATAAAAATCCGCAGGGCGCCTCGGTGGCGCAGTCGCTCCAGCCTCCGACTCTTGATTTCGGCTCAGGTCCTGATCTCAGGGTCGTGATCTAGCCCGGCCTCTGGCTCCACGCTCAGCGGGGAGTCTGCTTGGGAGTCTCGCTCTGCCCCTCCCCCTGCTCGCGTGAGCTCGTCTTCTTCTCAAATAAATAAATAAATATTTTTTAAAAAGATAAAAATCCACAACAACCTTAATCCTAGAAAACACTCTCTCCTTCGTCTGCTCTCTGGCTCTACTCACAGCAAGGTTTAAGTCATCAATTTATTTCGTGGTGCCTTTAATATTGGCAGCCCAGCATCCCTTGCGAATTGGAAATAACTTGAAATTATATCAATTCAAGTAACTTTAGGCACCACCTGGAAATTACTTACTAAAAACTAATTATTATATGTGGAAAAATATAAAGAGCTGTTTCAAGTTCACATATTAGTTAAAAGATTGGGGGGTTAATAATGCCTGATGAAACATGAAAAGAAAGCCCAAAGAAAACATTTTTCCTCTCTCTGAAAATGAGACTTAGGAAACTGGGTCCCTCCTGGTCACTCTGGCCCCCAGGCACTCTGGCATCAGCCCAAAGCCACATAGAACAGCTGTGCACACCTCAGGGCTGCCCAGCTGTGCTTCGGGGCTTTCCCACTCTGTACCTACTCGCTCTCACCTTCCCGTCCTCTGCCCCTGATGCTTGACACTGTGCACGTGACCATGTAGCTGCACGTGATCTTCCTGAAACCAACTCAGAACCTTTGTGGGATGCGGTGGGTGGTAGGAAAGAAGTCCGTCCACCTGGGAGTGCCGATCAGGCTGGCACCTCTGACACTCACCTGTAGCGCACATGCTCCACGGTATCGTGGGTGAGCCTGCTGCTGATATTCTGGCTGTGAGGATTACCTGGCGGGTTACAGAAACAAAGCCATCAAGTCACTACTTCCGTTTCTCCTCTGCATTCCTCCAAAACCCTCTCCTTCCGTGTCTCAAAAAATTAAGCATAACTACTATATGACCCAGCAATACCACTCCTATATACTTAAGGGAAATGAAAAGGCGTGTCCACACAAAGATTCATGCACAGAAATGTTCATAGGCAGGTTTATTGGTAAAGTCAAATTCTGGGAACAACATGAATATCCATCAGCTGATGAACAGAGAGACAAGATACGGTATATCCACACAATGGGAAAGTATTCACAACAAAAAGGAACAATCTACTGGCTATGTCATGAATGAACCGCAACAACATGCTAAGAAGTCACTTACTGTATGATTCCATTTATATGAAATGTCCAGCAAAGGCAATGGTATAGAAAGAGATTCAGAAAATAGTGGATTAGTGATTGCCTGAGACTGAGGGGGCAACAGGGATTGACTATAAACAGGCATCAGAGATCTTACTGGGGGAGTGAAAATGTTCTAAATAATTTATAATAGTAGTAGCACCACTTGATAAAGTTACCAAAATCACTAAATTGTACATTTGAAATAGATGAATTTTATGATATGTAAAATATAATTCCATTTTTTAAACAATTTTTTAAACAAATAAACCAATTCCTGTAGAACGAGATGGGATCCAGGAAGAACATTCTGGAGATGGAAGTCCGCTCATAGGCAACCAGGCCAATGTAAGAACCTTTTCTGCAAGTTCCCTGAAAGGTGGTTCTGATAATTCCAGGGAACCAAGTACACAACCTCAGGAGGCTGCCCTTTCCCCCAGTCATGAGACAGAGCCATGAACACCACTTAACCTAAATCCCCCTCTGTTGTCCTGTGTTCACACCCCTGCTACTGGCATCATTCCTGCACACATCTAATTTCTCCAAATATGTGAAGGGGGCCATCACATCTCACTTTAGCCCATTCTCAAGGTTAAAGTCTCTCCTAATTTCACTTGTCGATTTCTAGTTTTCCTCCCCTTCTCGGATCCCCCGGGGGTGTGCCCCAAAGTATCATCATCATCTCTCAAAACACGGCCCCCAGACGAGGATGCAGACCTCTCAAGGGGCAAGACATGCAGGGATCAGGCATAAGCATTTCTCGGGAGCAGGACCACAGATGTGCGTTAACACAGTCTTGACCTTTTTTGTTTTAGGGTTTGTTCCTTTGTTTTCTCATTCCATGCCATCTGGTCACACTGGATTTCTGGCCACTAAAGCGACCAATGTTCCTTTTCCATATGCACTAGTAACCAGTTGGACTTGGTACTTCCCCTTACTGCCTCTCAACACCCTGGTTTTTAGCCCCACACCATCAACATAACCTACAGTCTAGATGTTGTTGCCCCTCGACACCTTTCCCACCGTTACGACTCTTGCAAAGGTTCAAGTCTTGTGGATCTCCTTGCAAATCATGGATTCAAATCAAGATAAGGTCCCTCACTGGCATCGCCCCTAGAAACTATTCCCCAGATTTAAAGCTCCGCTGGCTGCCCAGGATCTTAGTGTGGCATGATACGATTATCATCAACTGAGGGGGTCTGGGGAGGGCTCAGGGCTGGTGCCCTGGAGATCCAGCTCCCCCAGCTCGGGCGCTTCCTGACTGTGTGGCTGCGGGTTAGCTACCTACCCTGTCCGGGGCCCAGTTTCTTTATCTGTAAAACAGGAGTGAGGACAGAACCTGTACCTTAGCTCCTTTGATAGCAGTGCCTGTACCCTAGTTTGTGGGAGGACGGAGGGGGAGGGTGGAGCTAAAGCATCTGGAGCAGTCCCTGGAGTGAGTGTTCAGGACACCAGGGCACTCACCGCTCTCACCCCTCCTGCACCTGCTACTGCTGCTTTCAGTTCAAGCTCCCTTTCCAGGCTGCCCATGCCATCCACAGTGACTGCCCATGCTTTCTAGAATAAACATCAGACTTCACAGGGCACCTACAATGCCGCTCCCTACCTCCTCCACTCTCCTCCCCTCCTCTGTGCTCTAGGGCTAATTCCCGGAACCACTAAGGGTCTTGGTTCAGGCTATTACCTCTGCCTGGAATGCCCTTCTCCTCCTCTTTCCTGTGTGAATCCCTGCTCATCCTCCAGGACTCACCCCACTCCTAAGGCAGCTTTTTCTGACACTCACACTGCCAACGCTGTGGCCCTTCAGCCACACACCCCCCAATGGTATTGGCAGGGGGGGGGGGCTTTTGTTCACAGCCCTTCACATAGCTGGTCATTCACATTTATTTTCACTTGATTAAGGTCCTGTGTTGACTAGATCGCAGTCCATGAAGGCAGGACTGTGCTTCCTTTGTTTTCAGGATAGCACCATGTCCCCCTTAGCAAAGTGGCTCAAAAAACATTTACGGAGTGAAAGAATGGGGGGCGCCTGGGGGCACAGTTGGTTAAGCGTCTGACTCTTGGTTTTGGCTCAGGTCCTGATCTCTCAGGGTCATGAGATCCAGCCCCACAACGGGCTCTGCACTCAGTGGGGAGTCTGCTTGAGGTTCTCTCTCTCCCTCTCTTTCTGCCCCTCCCCCCTGATTATGCTCTCTCTCTCTCTCTCTCTCTCTCAAATAAGTGAATAAATCTTTTAAAAAAGAAAATGCCTGCATATCCTTCCTGCCACCCTACGCTCTGCACTGCCCTGTCCCACAGGGTCATCCCACCATAAACACAACAACTTTGTACCTCTGTGCCCTTCTGACACTGACCCCTCCTTCTAGAAGTAAACTGTGTCCCTGAGGTAATTCTTCCTATCCTGGTAGTGCATGTGTTCTAGGGACTGACCCGAGGGCTTGCTGACCCCCTCTCCCGTGGAGCCCATTCAGCTCTGTGTGCTCAGCACAGCCCTGGTCTATTAATCTGACGGTTAGTAAGCAGGGATATCAGCTGAATGTAGTTGGCCCCTATTCAATGCAAAACCAGTTTTGGTGTGTTGTTCTTTACCATAAACATTTTCCATGAGATCTTTAGTGAAGCTCGTGAGCTGACTCTGGGGGAACAGTGTGGCTCCTGCATGGTCAAGGTAGACAGTTCCTGAAAGAAAACGCAGAATAACACTGTGGTTATTTTTCAGACGTATTCCACTCATTTCACCTAGATCTGGGTTGTGCGAGCTAACCCTCACAGGGGGCACCACCGGGCTACCGACTTCTCCCAGCCTCTTGATAGGAGCTCCTTAATCCAAATGTAGGCATGAGCAATGGAAGGTTGCACTTTCCATATTGAATGACCTTTAGAGCCCCAAGCAAGCCTTCCTGATTAGCCAGCTCTTTTGTGACCGTGGAACAACATCCCACACAGAGGAGGAGCCCAGCAGACATTTGTGATTCCTGACGGTAAAGCAATTTCACATTATGACTCACTTCCTCCCTGGGATTTCCTTGTCGCTTCCCTGGCAGGCGAGCCCTGATTCTGCTTTCCTGCATGTGAATTCTACATCCCTCAACCCTAGAACAGCTCCAACAGCTTTGGACAGTACTAGGATCATAAATGATCTTCCTAGAGTCTCTCATCAACAGAGACAGGCAAATTTAGATGAAAGTGAGATACTGAGGTTTTTCCCATCAGATGGTGGAGACCAGAAGGTTGGAAAACTCACCATGTGGACGAGGGTGCTGGAAAACAGGCCCCCTGGAACAAGGCTGGTAGGAGGCTACATTGATAGAAATTCTTTATGGACAGCAATTTAGCAATATCGGTCGCACTTTAAAAGCAAACCCATGGGGCACCTCAGTGGCACAGTCGGTTAAGCATCCGACTCTTGGTTTCGGTTCGGGTCATGAGCTCAGGGTCCTAGGATCGAGCCCCACACTGGGCTCCGAACACAGCAGGAAATCTGCTTAAAACTCTCTCTCCCTCTTCCACGGCTCCTCCCCCATGTTCTCTCTCTCTTAAATAAGTAAACAAATCTTTAAAAAATAAAATAAAATAAAAATAAAATGAAACCCTCTTTGACCCAGCAATCCCTCTTCTGGGAATTCATTCGTAAACCTCCATGGTTTGTGAAATGGCCAGCACGTGAGGACATTTAGTGCGATATTGGCTGCAACAGCAGGAGACTGGAAATGACTTAAATATCCACGAACACGTGTTTAAAATAAAGAATTCTTGTACCTCCATCTAGCACTTTATAAGGACTGACAGGAAACAAACTCTGAGATACACTTTCGAGAACATCAATATGAATAGATTCATTCCTTCTTTCATTCACTTAAATGTTTTGTGGGGGGTTTTTTGTGTAGAATGGATTTTTTGTTTCTTTTATAACAGCTTTATTGAGATATAATCCCCATACCATAAAATTCACTGTTTTAGTGGTACTTTTAGCAGATTCACAAAATTGTGCAACCATCACCACTATCTAATTTTATAACACTTTCATTCATCCCAAAAAGAGAGCCCATACCCATTACCAATCACTCCCCAATCCATCCAGCCCTAGCCCCTGGCAACCACTAATCAACCTACCTGTCTCTACAGATTCGCCAATTCTGGGCATTTCATGTAAATGGGATTATACACTCTGTGACCTTTTGTGTCTGACTTCTTTCACTTAGCGTAAGATTTTTCGGGTGCATCCATATTTTCATGTCGTTCCTTTTTATGACTGAACAGTATTCCATTGTATGGACACACCACATTTGTTTATCCACTCATCCCATGATAAACATGTGGGTTGTTTCCATTTTTTTGTCTATTATTAGTGATGCTGCCATGACCATTTACGTGCAAGTTTTTGTGGAGACATCTGTTTTTTCCCATTTGGTGGGTTGTCCTTTCTCAGTGGTGTCCATCGAAGCCTAAAAGGTTTTAATTTCGATGAAATCCAATTTGTCTATTTCTGTTGTTGCTATTGCTTGTAATTTTAGTGTCATAAAAAACTGTTGTCTAATCCAAGATTCTGATGATTATTGTTCATGCTTTCTTCTAAGAGTTTTATATTTTAAGCTCTTATATTTAGGACTTCAATCCATTTTCAGTTAATTTTTTAATACAGTGTGAGGTAGGGGTCCACCTTCATTCTTTTGCATGTGGATACCAGCTGCCCCAACACTATTGGTTGAAGAGACTATTCTTTCCTCTATTGAATAGTCTTGGCCTTCAGTTAAAAAGCAATTGACCATAGACGTATGGGTTTATTTCTGGACTTACAATTTTACTCCATTGTTCTATGCATCTGTCCTCATACCAATACCACACTGTCTTGATTACTGTAATTTCGTATAAATTTTACTTACTTTACTTTTATGGGAAGTGTGAGTCCTTCAACTTTGTTCTTTTCCAAGTTTGCTTTGGCTATTCTGGGTCCCTTCCATTTCTGTATGAATTTTAGGATCAATTTGTCAATTGCTGCAAAAAGGTACCTGGGATTTTGATTGGAATGAGATTCCATCTGTAGGTCAGTTTGGGGAGTATTGTCATCTTAGCAATATTTAGTCCTCAAATTCATCAATACAGGATGTCTTTCCATTGATTTAGATCTTCCTTCATTTCTTTCAATGACATTTTGTAGTTTTCCGTGTTTAAGTCTTGTACTTCTTTTGATAAATTTATTCCTATGTATTTTATTCTTTCTAATGCTTTCCTTTATGTCATTTTCATACCTCTTCTTGCTAGTGTAGGGAAATCGGGTAGATGTTTGTATATTGAGTTTGTGTCCTGTAACCTTGCTGAACTTGTTTTTTAGTTCTAACAGTTTATATGTGGATTCTTTAGGATTTGCTATATACAAGATTGTGTTACCCACAAATAGAGATGGTTCACTTCTTCCTTTCTGATCTGGGAGACTTTTATTTCATTTTCTTGCCTAATTGTCCTGACTGGAACCTCTAGTACAATGCTGAATAGAAGTGGTGAGACCAGATATCCTTGTCTCATTCCCGATCTTATGGGTAAAGCTGTCAGTCTTTCTCCAGTAAGTATGATATTAGTTGTGGGTTTTCTATGCAGATAGCCTTTATCAGGTCAATTAAGTTTCCTTCTATTTCCTAGTTTCTTGTATTTTTACACTCGAGAAATGTTTACTGAGTACTTACTGTGTGTCTGGCACTGCTCTAGGTAGCAGAGACATAATAGACAAAAGAGAAGCCAGTATAATAGCGACAAAGAAAGACCATAAATAAATGTAAGCTGTGTCAGGTAACATGCTATGGCTCAATTGTGTAATAAAAAAAGGTACACACACATATAAATAGACAACAACTCAAAAGAGCTGACTCTGGGGCAACCACCATGGCTGTGGCTGGAGTGAGAGGGGGCTCCCTGGCCATTCTTTACCCTCCTTTGGCATCATTTGAGTGCTGTGTAAATGTGCTACCTAGCCCAAAAAGTTAGTTTTAGAATAATATTCTCTTTAACTGAAGATTCAGAAATACAAAAGCAGTACACCAAAAGAAAGGCTTTTGTCCCCCCCCCCCCCCCCCCCCCGCATCAGGGCGATGTTTATGTGAGGACACACCGCATGTGTGAAACCTGAGGGGTCCCCAGGGAGCACCACAGCCTTGGCCATGGTCCAGGGAGGCTTTTGGGAGAAGCCTGCTTTGGCCTTTGGTCCAGTAGTTAATTTTGCAAAACCAGGCAAGCGTGTTAGATTAGCTAGAGATCTGATCTTCGGAGAAGCCAGCTAGCATCGTGGTTAACAGTGCGGAATCCAAGTCAACCAACTTGATTGAATCCTGCTCTACCACTAGCCATTCTGGATCCCTGTTTCTTCATCTGCAGATGGGATGGGGGTTAAAAGAATTGGTAAACAGAGCCCAGTTTAGTGCTTGAGACACAGTAACACCTCATGAGATTTGGCAAGAAGCTGGCAAATGACCCCCAAACCCACTGGCATTGGGTCTTCAAGAAGGAAATTCCAGGGTCTCTTCTAGATCATGCTTCTTCAGTTCTCAGTTCCACACAGGTTGAGTGGTCATCCACTGGCACCCTGAGACTTCAAGAACCATTTGAACCACATCTGAAAATTCAATATGCTCCCTTCACCAAGACAAGGGAATTCCCATCCTATTGGCTGGGCAAAATATTTCATTTAAAGATTAAGCATGTAATTATCTAGAACTACCACTTAATCAGATAAGCTCTCAAACTTGCACAAAACTATGAAGGGAAGGAGGAGGGGAAAGGAAGAGGAGGTGAAAGTTATGTTATTTTGTTTTGTTTTTCCCAGCCCCATGAGAGAAAAAAAAGTGAATATGTTCCAAGACTCCCAGCTGTGGGACGGGTGGATTTAATCCACAAAAAGTCTACTTGAACTATTAATGTAAAGGAAATGCTGGATACTTGCACTAGATAGATAGATAGATAGATAGACAGACAGAATACAATACAGTAGATGTTAAAGGGGCTCTGAAGGCCAGCCTCGGATCCTAGCTATCACATTTAAATTTCACATTTAAGGGAAAGGGTGCTGTTCTCTGAGGGACACAAGTGAAACAAGTAGGGGCCCAGAACATACCTCTACTTTCCCAGGGTAGTGTTGAGGGGAGAGGACAGCCAGTGGTGGCTGTGAGGGACCAGAGCTGGAAGGATTAGGGGATTAAGCAGGTGTGGTGCAGAAATAATTACGGACTGCACAGTTACAGCCTCTGAGATTTGCTTCCAAAGAATGGGGAGCCTCCTTCCCTCCCCCCACACCTGTGGGTGTTCATTGTACTGGTCTATTTCTAGGGTGGAAATTTCCATAATAAAAAATGTCAGGGACAGCAGGCAGAAGCGGAGGGGTGAGGTGCTGTCTCCTCCAGGTGAATGTGCCACTGGGAAGAATGGGGAGGTAGTAAAGGGGCGGCCAGAAGGTCCCCTGTCTCCCTCCTGAGATTCCCTACTGAAGTACAGACAGGAGACACACGGAGAGGAGGCCACAGCCCTGAAAACCCCAAAGGGACAAAACAGTCACTACCCCAAACACGAGAACATGACCCAGAAGAGCTGAAATCAGCTACCTGATTAATGACACGGGACATCACCTGCTGTTCCGCCACAAGCTTGGGAGCAGTCTCCTGTTGTTCAACGGGAAAGAGTAAGTACACCTCCCATCCTGGTGCCTGGTGCCACGACCGTGCCCACTTAACCTCCCGTCCCTCCCTGCTCCAGGGGCAGGCAGTTCCAAAGCTCCAGGAAGACCCTCACACGAGGTCCCTGGCAAAACAGTGAGTCCTGACCCGAGCGGGAGCAAGCGCTGGGCAAGGCCACGGGCCAGATGGAGCTTGATTAAAAATTTATTTATTTATTTTTAACGATTTTATTTATTTGACACAGAGAGAGAGAGAGAGAAAGAGCGAGAAAGAGACAGAACAAGCAGGGGGAGCGGCAGGCAGAGGGAGAAGCAGGCTCCCTGCAGGGAGCCCGATGTAGGGCTCGATTCCAGGACCCTGAGATCATGACCCCAGCCGAAAGCAGACGCTTAACCAACTGATCCACCCAGGCGCCCCTTGATTTAAAATTTAACCAGCCTGTTCTGCCTTGAGGAAATCAAAGGGACGATGTGATCCTGGTCCTCTCGTCCAATTTACAGGCTCGTCCTGTACTTAAAGCTCAAACTGCACGGTTTGCTAATGCGCGTCCCCCAGCGAGCTGGAGTTCGGAGGTATTGTTCTGACCGCACGAGTGAGAGAGATGAGGCTTTGAAAATAGAAGATGCGGTGAACTCAGTCTCCCGAGGCTGTAGCCTCTCGGTCCCAACCGCGCGCGCCCCCCGAGTCGCGGTCCCAACCCCGCGCACTGGTCACCCACGCACTGCACCTGTCCGCAGGCGAGCACCTGAACAGTCAGGGGCGCGGGACATTCCTGCATTTTGCAACCCTGGCTCCAGTCGGACCTTTAGAGCCCGGGGTCTCGTAGCAAGCGAGGGCAAAAGGAATTCCTAAGCCTGGCCCGCGGAGGGCGAGGACGGGTGAGTAAGGACCAGGCTGGTCCTGCACCACGGTAAAGTCTAAGGAGCAAGAGTAGCAAGAAATCTTGGGCTGCCGGTGCGACCTCGGGGAGCCGGGTCCACGAAGCGGACGCGTGGACACGTCCCTACAGGTCTTTCGATCCAACATTTATCCCAGATAAGGTGAGCTGCTTCCACCTAGAGCCAAAGCTCCTTCCACGTCAGTTCCAGAACACGGCGCCCGCCACGTACCCCATGCCCACCCCGCACAGGTGCCCCCGCCGGCCTCACCTGCCAGGCGGCCGAATTCGCGCTGGCGCAGCTCCCGCAGGCTGCGCGGGCCATAGCCGTAGGCGAGCGGCTGCTTGCTGGACTCCCGGAACCGCGCGAAGGCTAGCAGCTCGGCACCCCGGGGCGCCGCCCCGCCGGCCATGACTCAGGGCCGCCCGCCGCGCCGTCCGGGCCGCCGGGCCGGGGGAAATGCCGAGGCCGGCGGGCGGCGACTCCGCCTCCGCCGCGCCCGGGCCGCACCTCCCGGTCCTCCAAGGGCACCTGGTCCGCGGCCGAGGGCGGCGCCTCTCCGGGCGGCCCCGCTTGCCAGCGGCGCTGACTCACGGAGTTTCACTTCTTTGCGGCCCTTTTCCTGGGGGCGGGGCAAGGAAGTGCCCGTTTTCGTGATCCCTTTGAACAGCTTCCCAGTGGAGCCCACGGAGATGCCCCCAAAGCCCCGTCGAACACGAAGCTCTCGTTTACCTATGGTGCCACGAAGAGGCTGGTGGCAGAAGTAACTGCTTTTTCCTGCGAGGCAACCTGAAACCTGGCGATCCTCCCGGCCCGATTCCCCCGGTCCCTAGCCCCGCACGGCACCCGGGACCCTCACTCTCCGCGGCGGAACCCTTGTGGACGTGACCCGTGCCGGGAGACTTCTTGCTGCTCCGCACTGGGGTGTGCGCTCGGCGTGTCTGAAAATGCGGCTGAGCAAAGTGTGGGAGAGGAAAAAAGATCGGGGATCCTTGCGGTTGGTTAATACCTGGTTGCGCACCGTCGAAACCGTGGCTCGGATGCGATTCGGACCGGAGGGCCTCCTGCGCTCCGCCCTTGGGCCTGCAACCTGGGTACCGAGTCAGAGCTGCTCTGTTCCGGGCACCAGTGCCTCAGGACTGAGCAGCCTGCTAAGCCCAGGTGTCGGAAGTGCGGACCCCGTGCGGGAGCGAGTGGGCTGGGGCACAGCGTGGGGCCCAGGTGCGAGGTAGGGAGATCTCAGGTGCGATGGCAGGGTGGGGCCGGTTCGGAGGATGGAGTGGAAGATGACCTTGTAATGGAGGCCCAGGCGAGATGCCTGCTGTGGAATCAAGTTAGGGGGGTCTTAGTGCAGAAGCGGCTGGGGAGGGGGGACAAAGTGCTGGGAGCCAGGTGACCTGACTCAGATGTGGGCCCAGTGGGGCAACACACCCAACGGGGGGGTGGACCACTGGCTTTTCGACCCATGGTATGGTGGGATGAGGTGGGAAGGGAGCCCATGCCACAAGTTCACCAACTGCACCGTAGCCAGGCCCACTGCAGCCCAGTGCGGTGCCTCAGGCCCTTGGGATGCCTGATGATGTGTGAGCCAGATCCCTGGGTGCAGACTCTGCCTGTATAAAAAGCATCCTGAGGGTTGCCTCTTGGCCCAGCGTGAGAGCCACCAGAGGGCCATGCAGTGTTGGCCCTCCTGGCCCAGCCCCCCTGTACCAGGTTGCAGTGGGGGGGGGGGGTGTCTATAACGGCCCTGACCAGAGGTTCCCCATCCTGGGGCTGCAGCCGTAAGAGCCAGTTCCCTGGGTGCCTCCATGCTTAGGTGGTCTCCACCTGCAGACAGGCGCGGCTCACCTTCCTCATTGCCAGATCCCCAGGTCCTTACTGGACAAGCATTCATACTTGTTCTGGAAGGAATGAATGTTATCCATGAATGAATGCCTGAATTTGCTCTCTGGCATCACTGACCACCCCATCCTCTTCTGCGTACCTTCTGCCTACACTTGGAGCGAGAACCTTGGGCATTGGTGACATCTTGATCCCTCTCCACTGCACTCTCTCCTGAAATGCACCTTCTGGCAACAATAACAAGAGCAGGTATGCCCTGGGCACCCGTTCACCGTTACCTGTACTCATTATCCCACAGTTAATTAAGCAGATCTATGGCGCGGCTCCTACAGGTGGAAAGGTAAGTCACAGAGACATAGAGTAACTTGCTCAAGAGCACATAGCTGAAAGATGGACAAGTCAGCACCTGTGAAGTCAATTTCCAGAGCCCAACTGGCTAAATGTGTCCAGCAGCCTCTCTGGTACAAGCCTCTGTGGTCCTCAGGGCCTCAGTTTCCCCATGTCTAAGATGGGAGGGTGGTGAGAGTTGGTCCTCCCAGAGAGTGTTCGGTGTGTGTGCTACTCACCCCTCCTTTAATGCCCTTCTTTCCAGGGAGGCTCTCCTCCAGGCCAGGCTTTTCAGGCATTAGCTTGCATGGATTGCCTAGAAGCCTATTAAAAGGCAAATTCCAATTCTTTAAGTTTGGGTTAGGGTCTGAGGTTCTGTGTTTCCAAGAAGCCTGGGGTGATGCTGTTACTCAGGTCCCTGAACTACACCCTGAGAAGTGAGAGCCTTCCTTATTTCCCTAGGAATGTGAGGGGTACCCCCCTCTCGTCAAGGTGTTCTGTGGCCAAGTAACAAATCCCAGCCCCACCAGGGCGCTGCTTTCAGACAAGCTTGCCTAGTGAATCATCTGATTGAGCCAACTCAGGGCAGAACTCTTTTTAAAAAATTTTTTTATTTTTAATTGTGGTAAAATATACAGAAAATTTACCAACTTAGCTATTTTTTAAAAAAGATTTTATTTATTCATCTGAGAGAGATTGAGCACGAGCAGGGGGAGAGGCAGAGGGAGAGGGAGCAGCAGACTCCCCGCCCAGCTGGGAGCCCGACATGGGGTTCGATCTCAGGACCTGGAGATCATGACCTGAGCTGAAGACAGATGCTTAACCGTCTGAGCCACCCAGGTGCCCCTGAGTTAGCCATTTTTAAGTGTACAGTTCAGTAGTGTTAAGAATATTCACATTGTGTGCAACCAATCTCCAGAACTCTTCCCCTCTTGCAAAACTGAAACTTCCTGTCTTACAAAACTGAAACTGTTTCTATCCACAAAACAACTCCCCACCCCACCCCACTCAGCAACCACCATTCTATTTTGTCTCTGTAAATTTGGCTATATTAGTAGAATCATACCATGTCTTTTTGTGACTGGCTTATTTCACTTAGCATAACGTCAAGATTCATCCATGCTGTACATGCATCAAAATCTCCTTTTTAAGATGGAATATTCCATTGCATGTATACACTGCATCTTATGTCTCCATTCATCCACTGATGGACACTTGGATTACTTCATCTCTTGGCATTGTGAATAGTGCTGCTAAGAACACAGATGTGCAAATACCTCTCTTGAGACTCTACTTTCAGTTCTTTTGGATATATAACCAGAAGTGGGACTGCTGGATCATGTGGTGGTTCTATTTTTAATTTTCAAGGAACCACCATACTGCTTTCCATTAGCAGCTGCACCATTTCATTCCAACTGAGCACAAGGGTCCCAATTTCTCCTCATTCTCATTGGTGGGTTTTTGTTTGTTTTTATATAGTAGTCATTCTACTGGGTGTGAAGTGACATCTCCTTGTGGTTTTAATGTGCACTTCCTTAATAATTAGTGATGTTGAGCATCTTTTTCTGTGCTTTTTGGACATTTGTATGTCTTCTTCGGAGAAATGTCTATTCTAAAGTCCTTTGCCCATTTTTTCAACTGTGTTACTTTTTGTTTTTTTGTTTTTAGTTGTTCAGTTGTAGGAATTCTTTATATATATATATATTTTTTTTTTAAGATTTTTATTTGACAGAGCGAGACAGCCAGCGAGAGAGGGAACACAAGCAGGGGGAGTGGGAGAGGAAGAAGCAGGCTCGCAGCAGAAGAGCCTGACGTGGGGCTCAATCCCAGAATGCCAGGATCACGCCCTGAGCCGAAGGCAGACGCTTAATGACTGAGCCACCCAGGCGCCCCGTGGAGTTCTTTATATATTCTGAACATTAACCCTTGTCAGGTTATAATTAGCAGCATTTTCTCCCATTCTATAGATGGCCTTTTCACTTTAATTGTATCCTTTTATGTACAGTGCAGAACTCTTGAAGATCATTAAAAATCACTGAACTACCATTCAGTCAAGAAATATCTTTAAGTTCCTGGCTCTGCCCAGGGCACCGCACGCATGCTCAGGAGGATGGGAAGGATTGTGCCTATGGAGCCATGTA